>NC_133326.1:343283413-343488413 GCF_042186555.1 Aquarana catesbeiana
AAAAAAACCAAAAAAAAAAAAATAAAAAACTTGATTTTAAAAAAAACAAAAAAAAAAAAATATTGATTTTCAAAAAAAAAAAAAAAAAAAAAATTAAAAAACTTGATTTTCCAAAAAACCAAAAAAAAAATAAATAAAAAAAAGGATTTTAAAAAACCAAAAAAATAAACAAAAAAGGATTTCCAAAAAAAAAAAAAAAAGCCTGTTTGCGAAAATCAAAAAGGCAAAAAAATTTTTTGTGGATTATGTAGAAATATTTAAATATAATAATATTTTTGCAAATTATTAAGATATCATTATATTTTTGTCTATGAACATTTTCTACTAAATGCATAACTGAATGCATAACAACGATTAATAAAAACATCTCCTTATAGGAATTAAATAAATGTGTGGTTTGTTATTTCAATGCTCAGTATCAGTTTGGTTATAATTGTAAAAAAGTTGTTTACAGTGGCAATGGAGCTTATTTAGACATTTAAAAGGAAAATACAGTTGGCACTACAACTGCTCGACCATAACCTAGGAGAAAGCCCAAAAGAAAGGCAAGCAATAAATATAATTCCAGATTTCATCAATATTTTTTTTATTTAAAAAAATTAAATATCCTGGCCCATTGCAATGGCCCCCCTACCCATAAAATAATTAACATATTGCTGTCTAACTTGACGGGCACTTTGGGGGGGCCAAGCCAGTACGGACAGTATCCAGGCCTGTAAGGTTGTCATCTATAAGTCCGGCCTCAGGCCCAACTGTTCCTATATAATTTACAGAATGTTTGTGTAAAAAGTTGTGCAGAATGCAGCACGATAAAATGATAAAATTAAGTTTGTATTCCGCCAAATTAATGGATGTTTGAAACAGGCGGAACCGGCTGGCCAGAATTCCAAACGCATTCTCAACCACTCTTCTAGCTCTGGCCAGCCGGAAATTAAAAACCCTCCTCTCCGGGGTGAGGGTTCTTTGGGGGAATGGCCTCATGAGGTGCTTGCTCAGAGCGAAGGCTTCATCGGCAATGAAGACAAAGGGGAGTCCTTCCACGTTATCCGCATCAGGTGGCAATCCCAGGCCACCACTCTGGAGACGCTGGCAGAACTCCGTCTGGGCAAATACTCCTCCATCCGACATCCGGCCATTCTTCCCCACGTCCACATATAAAAATTCATAGTGTGCCGACACCACCGCCATTAAAACAATACTGTGGAACCCCTTATAATTAAAATAGTATGACCCCGAATGGGGTGGTGGCACGATGTGGACATGTTTCCCATCTATAGCCCCTCCACAATTGGGAAAGTCCCAACGGCTGGCAAAATGGGATGCCACAGTCTGCCATTCCTGTGGCGTTGAAGGAAACTGGGGAATCAAACAAGAAAACCAAAATCATTAATTTGGAAGCTAACATTGCAAGAAAATTATACAATTAAAAACATTATTCCCCAGCATCAGTATAACATTAAATAATTTAATTCTTCTGGAATAACTAATATGGAAAGGCACACTTATCAGATTGCTCACCCCCTCTGATGGAACATTGATTACATTTTAGGGGGTTGTGAAATCCCTAAAAAAGATTACTTTTAGGACATGCAGGAATTTAGGGACTAAAAAGGCTACAAGACTGCAGTTGTCGCACTCTGCAGGTGCAGTTGCTAACCAGCTTACAGTAAATGAGGTAAGGTAAAAAGGCATTCATGTTGCAAGGAGTACACAATCACATGCAAGGGCAATTAATGAAAACACTTTGTGGCTTGCATATGATTTGATGATGGAAATCAGCAGAGCTTCTGCTCATTTACTAAAGCACTGGAACAAATGCACTTGTAGAGTGCACATGCATTTTGCAAAGTGCAACATATATTTGCTTTAGACAAATCAACACCACAGAACATTCAAGCAAATTTTTACGAGGGTGTGGGGGGGGTTGGGAAATCAAGCTAATTGCTAATTATCAGCACACTATTTGTAGTGAGTTTAGGGGGGGGGTTGGTAAATCTAGCTAATTGCTAATTATAAGCACACTAAATACACTCAAACAAAATACATTCAAAATGAGTAGACTAGGTGGATATGTTCCCATCATTGCATGCTGGGGAGGTTATTGAAGGAAAATATACATGCATGACAAAAAATAACAGGAAAAAAATCCAGCATGTGTGAGGATAAAAAGGGGACATTCACACTATATTGCAATGATGGTAAGTAGTGTTTGAAGCAAGAAATACATTACATTATCAAAGATTACATAAAAGAACATGTGATGCTAATAAAAGAAAAATATCTTACCTTAATATAGTCCTTCTGCAGGACCTGGATGATGGCAGAACAGGTCTCTGGGATAATGATCCCCAGAGCCTGGGGGGAGATGCCTGTCGAGAACTTGAGGTCCTGCAGGCTTCTCCTTGTCGCCAAGTACCGCAACGTGGCAACTAGCCTCTGCTCCGGAGTGATGGCTTGCCTCATGCAGGTATCCTGCCTGCTGATATAGGGGGTCAGCAAAGCCAACAAACGGTCAAAAACGGGGTCCGTCATCCGGAGAAAGTTCCTGAAATCCTCAGGATTATTCTCACGGATCTCACGGAGCAATGGCATGTGACAGAACTGGTCACGCTGGAGCAACCAATTCTTGGTCCATGAACTCCTCCTCGCCCTGTTCATGGACTGGTCTTGGTCTGAAGAATAAACTACAGCACCAAACACATACAATGCACGAGCTCGACGACGAGTACGTACAGGTAACATGGTTTCAAAACGGTCGGCTGGTCAGAACGCACTAAACAGAACGCACTGAAGAACAGCAAGGCCTGTGAAGAACGACCTGAAAATCAGGAACGAGCGGACAATAAAACAAAGATTTCTCAATGCCAACTGACCAAACGCACTGAAAAGCAGATACAAACCTCACAAGCACAGACTGAACAACAGTTAAAACGAACTGAAAAATACGAGTCTCACAAGCGCGAATCGTCTCTCACCAAACTTCTACTAACACGAGATAAACACGAGATTAGCAGAAGGAGCCCAAAGGGTGTCGTACGGGCTATTGAACTTCCGTTTTATAGTCTCGTCGGACTTGGTGTACGTCACCGCGTACTAGGCTGTCGTACTTTTGTGTGGTCGTGTGTAGGCAAGTCCGTTCGTTAGAAAGTCTGCCGCAAGTCCGCCGAAGGTACGCCGGAAGTATGTCGGACAGGCTGTCGGACTTTTGTAGACGAAAAGTCCGACCGTGTGTACGCGGCATTAGAGGCGCCTCTCTTCTCTTTTATACTTGTGACATGACGCTACTTGTATATCAAGACATCGCTTGTATATCAAGTCAAAATGTATTAAAAAATGTTGCTTGTCTTGCAAAACGCACTCAAACCAAGTTACTCTCAAATCAAGGTTTTACTGTATATAGATAAAGTACAACAAAGGCCCTATTTACATCTGAGCATTTTGGAGCTCGAAGCTCCAAAATGCTCGAAATCCAAAATTTCTTGTTTTTCCATGAAGCCTGTTCACACCTAAGCATAGTGTTGCTTGAAGCTTGTAGTTCAAAAAAGTACAGGAGGTTCTTCTGAGCTACAGGCTTTGGCCTCAATAGACTTCAATGGGAATGTCTAAAAAATAAAAATTAAGAAAAAATGAGTGAAAGCACATATATTATGCAATTTGTCCACTAGTAACACGTTTTCCATTGGCTATCAATATTAAAAAAGGTACTCAAAAAATGCTCAAAAATGTCTGTACAAACACTCAAAAAAAAAAAAAACGTTTTTAAAGACATTCAACTTAAAGCAGAACTTCACCTGAAAAGAGAAATTCCAGTCATACTCCACTGTAGAGATGGGCTTGGGCGTGTTCGAAATCCCACATGCCCGATCCCACCAGAAAGCCAACACTGCACACGGCTAATCACAGGCAGTGAGACATTTCCCGGTTCGCAGCTACACAGATTGGGAAATATCTCACTGCCTGTGATTAGCGGTGTGCAGTGTTGGCTTCCTGGCGGGATCGGGCATGTCGGATTTCGAACACGCCCAAGCCCATCTCAACTCCACTTACACTCCCCTTCCAGCTCTTTTTTTTTCAGGGAGCACCTACCTATTTCTGACAGGTGCGCTCCACCCCCTGGCCCGCAACTTGAGACTACGGGTTAGGAAAGCACAGCATGTTTTACGCATGCACAGTGGGTAGCAAGCTGTGAAAAACCAGGAAGTCATAGGCAACTTCTCACAAGCAAAATGGTGGTGCCAGGGACTCAAAAACTGTTCATAAGAAAAGAATGCAGAGCTTTTCATCCTGTGAAACTGCATGTACATTGGTTCTGTGCAAGTGGGGGCAAAAAATAATTGCTATTTAGCAATTTTTTTTCTAGGTTGAGCCCAGGTTCACACTGAGCTGCGGGAATGAAGCCGTGCGAGTTCAGCTGAACTCGCACGATTTCACTACTATGTGTCAGTCCCAATTTCAGCCACGATTTCACAGACATCTGTGCAGGTTTCTGCACACATGTCAACGTACATCGCAGCCCAAAATCGCCAAAAGTAGAACAGAAACGACTTTTTTAAATTGGTGCAGCGCCACAGATGCGGCGTCACACTGATTAGGATGGTGCCATTGACGGCAATTGAGTTAAATCACATGTCAAAATGCTCCAGTGTGAACCAGGGCTGAATGTAATTTTTCTTATAGAATAGACCAGGGATATGCAATTAGCAGACCTCCAGCTGTTGCAGAACTGTTGCAGAACTACAAGTCCCATGAGGCATAGCAAGATTCTGACAGCCACAAGCATGACAACCAAGGGCAGAAGTATGATGAGACTTGTAGTTTTGAAACAGCTGGAGGTCCGCTAATTGCATATCCCTGGAATAGACTGAATCAAGAGACTGCATTACGGCCACTAGATGGAACTTATAATCTTAGTATAAAAGAATTACTTTCTAATAACATTAGCTCCATCTAGTGGCCAAAATGCCAAATTTTCCTGAATCACTCTATGACGAATTTCCAACCTGCAGAGAAAATAGACTAATGATATTTTTCTTCCATTTCACACAGATTAAATGTACATGTGGTTTCAGAGGATGTAATAACTCTGCAATTAAAAAAGAAAAATTACATTACAACCCTAGCCTCCAAATAGCTTTATGTCACCCATGCAATTTTGTAGTAGAGATTTGTAGTAGCTATAAGGTCCCCCTCCTTAGTCCTGAGTTGTGTTGTAATGTGCGGTAAAATGCTCTAATTATTATTATTATTTTAAATGCAACCCAACGCAACCCAACGCACCTAGCCAGCACACAACAGTGTGTGTTCTGGTGTCCCACAACACACGGCTTTGGCCATCTGTTCAGGTGTTGAGTTATACAAATAATGCAAGTCTATTAATGCTTTCATTGGCAGTCCATTCAAAATAAATAAGCTGCCATACTGCAATGCATATTAACACACATATAGTAATGTATTGCAGCTGTCTGAATGCAAATAGTGTTTTTGTTGCAGGGAATAAGCTGTAGGTAATGAAAGATCTGGATCAGAGTGGTTCCGGTCATTTTTCAGTGTTTATAGCTAGCTATAGTATTTGTTGTCTTCTGTGCCTACTCATGTTACCCAATGTAGCTGCAGATGGCCATTACTTTGTATCTTAATTCAGAAATACTATATTTGGCTAAAGTAGCAACTATCTAGCTAGTAAAGATCCGCCAACCAACTATTCAAAGACAGCAGATGCTGTGAACCTTTGCTACAAAGTTTTCCGATGTAACATCCCACTAACAGCACTTGATATGTAGAAACATTCAAACATGCATGCTATTACTGACCATAGATGACTGTATAGCAGATTTATGCTTAATCGGCTGAAATTTGAGCTGTGGGTGTGTCAGGAACCATGAATCAGACGGAGAC
The DNA here is from genome assembly GCF_042186555.1 of Aquarana catesbeiana. Lineage (NCBI taxonomy): Eukaryota > Metazoa > Chordata > Amphibia > Anura > Ranidae > Aquarana > Aquarana catesbeiana. The sequence goes on from NC_133326.1 coordinate 343,289,309, forward strand.
AGAAATGCAGTAAAAATCACACCTTTTAATGTAATGGTAAAAATGGTACAGATCAGTAAACATAGTCAAAACATAATTTACAGACAAATACAAACATGGATGGATGGGGACTTTGAGGCACCAATAACCATAGACAATTATATACAAAATTTTAAAAATATTTTATTTGGACATAATTAAAACATCAAAATAAAAACAGAAAATAAACCTTAATTTGTACAAATGTAATAGATAAAAAATAAATCATATGTTACAATAGTTCTGCCATAAAGGCTAAAAAGCCCGATGATATCTTCTATGCATTTCTACTCATAGAATCTTCTTCAGGGGGTTCAGGTAGACAGAAATAATCGTAAATTCTATAAAACAGTAAACATACATAAGAAACAGAAAAATAATAATCCAATTATACATAACCATAAATGACTACATATACCTTTCGTGTATTAATTGTACAGTTTCAACTTACAACAAATCAACACCAAATTGGGCATCCCGTAACAACGCCAGTAGAGGTCCAGATGCCCATAGATATATCCACAGATGGCACAAAGGATAGGATCCTACCAACATATAAAATATTGTGAATTCAATGAGTAATTCATGATAGGGAGCAAAAACAGCCATAGGGGATATCCCAAGACACCACTGGTACTCACCTAATGGATTCATTTAAAATAAACCAGGATTGAGAAAGGTCTAGCGGACATTTGAGAAAGTATAAACCACACACAGCTCACCAGGGACAAAAGCAGTAGTGTCTATACAAGTGAAATATAAAGGGAAAATCACAAATTATAGATTTATCTAAAGTACAAACAAAAAATGACTATATCCGAATATATGGTCAAGGGCAGTATAATTAGTACTTACTCAATCTGAAGACCAGTTATATTGAAGGGATTGTATAGCCAAAAGAGCTAAAGAAAAATTGATTGTATAAAGCTCAGCAGGGATATGTGTAAGAGCCAAAACCTGAATATCTGCAAAAACATATATACGGTAGGCTAAATTAGAGGGCATGGATAAAGTTATCCTATTGCATAACCATAGACCAAAATTTGCAGGAATTAATAATGCAATATTATCAGGATAGTCACCTTGAATATGTTGTAAAAAAGAAGACAAGGTTATCTCTTTCTAGACGCTGAGCGAACAGAGGAGTATTCTAAAACATAGTACACCCCCTGTAAAGACAGTAAGGAAGTGTATAAACTCCCCATCCATAAAAAGTAACGGTGAAGCTCAAATGTTGTATATGAAATCCGGGAGAGCAAAAGTGGCTTCCCAGAGTCTGTATGTACTGTGGGCGGCTTCTCCAAACTAACACCAATGGCCACAATTAAAGAAAAAAACAGAATCCTCCTAATGAAGCCTAAAGCAGGAGGTGGGGATAAGTGTGTACCAATGGTGGCAAGGCATAACAATGGGGTCCAAATCATAATAAGAAGAAAGACTAATGAGAACTACTTATATTGGGCTGGGGTTAAACTGAGCGTAGCAAATGCAGCTGCTGCTAATAACGTAATTATGGGCTCCAACAGAACAATGACAGTGGTAGTTATAAACTTACCTACAAAACCGCATGCGGCTAACAAAGCCAACGCCATATCTTCCTCCACCATGAAGCCAGTGAGTGAGGTTAGTTCCGGCAGAGGCCCACGTCAGAGCTGGCGTGACCACAGTCGCACCAGAGCCGGTGTAACCACGCCGTCAACATTGTTCACCACCGGAAATCAGGATGCCAGCACATTTACGTGCCAAAGTCCTGCATGCAGGCGCTGGAACACACAAAACTTGTGTGCACGTGAAACATAAGCCAGGGATCGGAAGCCAATAGTTAGACTATAGTTAGATAGTTAGACAAGCCAGTAATCAGGAAACCAGAGATCAGCATAGTCGGAGGCAGAAGAATAGGATCAGAGACCAGAAGGGATATTAGCTGGACAAAGTCTTTCACAGAAACACAGCAGACAAACTCCAGATATGTTGACCAAGGCTAAGGCAGGAAAGGAATGAACAAGGCAGTTAAAATAGCCAGAAGGGGCTGGCTGTAGGCAGGACTGATGAGCAGGTAATGATCAGCAGGTGAGTCACTGTGGAAATGAGTGCTGACAAAGATCCGACAGCCAAGCAACCTGAGCACAGAGCAGAGAGCTGCTGAGAGCCCAGCCCTGACAGTACCCCCTCCTCCAAGACCCCTCCCCATTAGAGGGGCACCAGGTTTGAGGGGAAAACATCTATGGAAAGCACGGAGAAGGACAGGAGCATGTACATCCGATGATGAGACCCAAGAGCGTTCCTCCGGACTGTACCCTTTACAATGAGCAAGGCACTGTATGCACCCACAGAACCTACGGGAGTCAATGATAGATTGTATCTCATACTCCTCGTGGTTCTCAACCTGAACCCGGCCAAGACATGGTACAGAAGCGGTTGCACACCAAAGGTTTTAATAAGGAAACATGGAATACACTGGAAATACGCATGTACATGCATTATGAAACCCATAATTTGCCATAAACAGAGACAATCTGGAAGCGGAATTGACAGCGCTATTGTGAGCAAACTCCGCCCAAGGTAAGAGGTCTGACCAGTTGTTATGCTGGTCAGAAATATAGCAATGTAGGAACTGCTCAAAGGCTTGGTTGGCTCGTTCTGTGGCCCTATTGGACTGCGGGTGATACGCCGAGGAGAAGGAAAGCTGAATTCCCAACTGTGCACAAAAGGCTTGCCAAAACCTGGACAAAAACTGGCTACCCCTGTCCGAGATGATAACCTTAGGTAGCCCATGTAACCGAAAGATCTCCTGAGCAAAAATGGGTGCCAGTTCTTTGGATGCGGGCAACTTCTTAAGTGGAATACAATGTAACATCTTCCAGAACCGGTCAACCACCATAAAAATTACTGTGTTGCCCTGGGAATTGGGTAACTCCACAATAAAATTCATAGACAAGTGGGTCCAAGGCCTCTCTCCATTGGGTATGGATTGTCGGAGGCCCACTGGAAGGTGTCGTGGGGTTTTACTCTGAGCACACACAGAACAAGTGAGACTAGTGAGAATAGTAGCTAGAATACGATCAGGAGGTGTCACAGGAGTAGGAACTGACTTCATCTTAGAGGAGGAGGAAAACTGTTGTAATAATGCATCAGTCCTTACATTCTTAGTACTGGGTAAGAATGAGACTATGTAATTGAAGCTTGACAGAAAAAGAGCGCACCTCGCACTTCTGGAAGATAAGCGTTTTGCTTCAGACAAGAATGTGAGATTCTTATTCTCGGTCAAAATGAGGACCGGCACAGTTGTACCATCAAGAAGATGCCTCCATTCCTTAAGAGCTAAAATGATAGCTAACAACTCTCTGTCCCCAACTGCGTAATTGCATTCTGCAGGAGACGATTTTTTAGAAAGGTAGCCACAAGAGAGCATAGCGCTCTCAGAGGTAGGACGTTTAGACAGAAGGACGCCTACCCCAGTCTCAGATGCATTAACCTCAAGAATGAAGGGTAACATAGGATCAGGATGTGCCAGCACAGGAGCTGAAACGAAGGCAGCCTTGAGAGACTTAAAGGCTTTAAGGGAATCCAGAGACCAATTCTGTGGTTTGCCATCCTTCCTGGTCATATCAGTCAGGGGTTTGACCAAATAAGAGAAGTTACGAATAAATTTCCGATAATAATTGACAAAGCCAAGAAAATGTTGTAACGGATGTAGACCTATGGGTCGAGGCCTCTGTAGAACTGCAGATAGTCTCCCTGGGTCCATCGAAAAACAGGCAGTACAAATTACATAACCCAGAGATTTAACCTGTTCACGATGGAACTCGCACTTCTCCAACTTACAATACAGTTGATTATCTCTCAACCTCTGTAGCACACGGGAGAAATCTGTGTGGTGGCTCTCTAGGGATTTTAAATATATGAGAATATCGTCAAGATAAACCACCACACATTGCTGCAACATATCTCAGAGGACATCGAAGATGAATTCCTGAAAAACTGCAGGAGCGTTGCAGAGACCAAACAGAATTATGAGGTATTCATAATGTCTGGTCCTGGTATTAAACACAGTTTTTCATTAATTGCCCTCCTTGACCCTCACGAGATTATATGCTCCTCTCAAATCGAGCTTTGTGAAAACCTTTGCTCCCTCGAGGCGGTCAAATAATTCCATAATCAATGGAATCGGATAAGCATTCATAATTGTGATGCGATTGAGACCCCTATAATCCATACAAGGTCTCAGTTCACCACTCTTCTTTTTCACAAAGAAGAAGCCAGCACCGGGAGGAGATGAGGATTTGCAGATGAACCCTTGAGAAAGCAAATCAGCAACATTATCCTCCATAGCTTTATTCTCCGAGACAGACAAAGGGTAGAACCGGGCACGTGGGGGGCATGGCACCAGGTTGAAGGTCAATTGCGCAATCATATGACCGTTGGCGAAGCAAACTACCGGCTTGACCTTTGTCAAAGACATTGCTAAATTTGCGGTACTCTGGCAGGAAGGAGAGTGAAGAGGTGCACAAGACCTTAACCACTTTCTGAAAACATGTTTTACTGCATTGTGGCGACCAGGAAAGAACCTCAGTATGATGCCAATCAAAGGAGGGGTTGTGCCTCTGTAACCAAGGATAACCAATGACAACCGGGTAATGAGGTGAGGAAATTACTTGCAATTTGATTATCTCATAGTAAGGAGCCCCTATGGTCAGGGTCAATGGAGCAGTCTCATGAGTCACATGGGCAGGCTGTAAAGGTCTCCCATCAATAGCCTGAATGGCAAGTGGAGTGGCACGAAGCTGCAGCAGAATCAAGTGCTTAGACACAAAGGAACTATGTATGAACAGGCCTGCAGCCCCAGAGTCGATTAGAGCCTGTGTATCGATGGACGACTCAGACCAAGAAAGGGTAACCAAAACTAGAGGCTTGTCCTTTAGGATAACTGGGGACACAACAACGCCACCTAAGGTCTGTCCCCTACAGGACATCAAAGTGCAGGCGTTTCCTGGACAGGTAGGACAAGACTTCAAAAAGTAACCTGCCTTGCCACAATAAAGACACAATCCTCCTAAAGGCCCTCTCCTCCACAGAGAGACATGTGAAGCCCAACTGCATGGGTTCTACTTCACTGGCAGACTCGGTACCAGGAGACATGGGAGGTGAGGGAGGCAAGGGTGGGAATGCAAAGCTCGGAGCCAAACGTACAGGAGGCTTCCTCAAGCGCTACTTAAAGGAAGGTCTCTCTCGGAGTCTGGAGTCAATGAGAATGGCAAATGGGATTAACTTCTCCAGATCCGTAGGTATGTCTCTGGCTGCTATCCCATCTTTAATGTTATCCGAGAGACCATGAGAAAAAGCAGCCACGAGGGCCTCATTGTTCCAAGCAACATCTGCTGCCAGAGTACAGAATTCAATGGCACCTGGTGGAATGCGTGCATCTTCTGACTTCATGGCCTTCGCCTACTCTCAGGAACCATGAATCAGACGGAGACAGAAATGCAGTAAAAATCACACCTTTTGATGTAATGGTAAAAATGGTATAGATCAGTAAACCTAGTCAAAACATAATCAGGAAACCAGAGATAGGCATAGTCAGAGGCAGAAGAACAGGATCAGGAACCAGAAGGGACGTTAGCCAGGCAAAGTCACAGGAACACAGCACAGGAACACAGCAGAGAAACTCCAGGTATGTTGACCAAGGCGAAGGCAGGAAAGAAATGAACAAGGCAGTTTAAATAGCCAGAAAGGGTTGGCTGTAGGCGGGACTGACGAGCAGGTAATGATCACCAGGCGAGTCACTGTGGAAATGAGTGCTGACAAATATCCGACAGCTGATCAATCTGAGCACAGAGAAGAGAGCTGCTGAGAGCCCAGCCCTGACAGGCTTGCCATGCAAGCACCACCCAGCTCGACAAAAGTAATTTTAACAATCAACTAATCCAGGTGGAAAATTATCAGGTGGCTGTTTGTAGGCATGGGCAGTCTATTTTCTCTACTGCAGGTGGCACTCTCCACAGCGGCACTGTGGTTGGAGAGTATGTCAGGAGGAATAGGGTTCCTCTATGGTTTCCTGGGTCACTGGGGAAGCTATCCTATTGAATGTGACTCTGGCACCATCTTGGGTCAGGCAGAGCCTATTTAAGGACCTAGTTCCTGGGTTTGGTGCGCATTTTGTGAGTGGGCAGTGTAGGTTAAGGTACCCAGCCTGCTAGGGACAGTGTTAACGGTAGGGAAAGATTCCTGATGAGGAGGGAAAGCGTAGGGGCTGGACTCCTGTGGACATCTTCCTGATTAGACATAAGATGGCTAGGCTGCTGTCAGTCCGGCTGAGCATCGCTCCATTCACATTGCTGAAAACCGTGAGTGTACCCAGTTGGGAAGTCTTCCTTCCAGAGTCTGTTGTGAACTGTTCCTGCATACTTCAGTCCAAGTCCTTTATTGCACTTGTCTGTGTAAATTATTGCAACTGCATCCCGCTGCAAACCGCCTACATGTTCATCAGTGCCACTGTATTCAGCTGCGGATGCCATGGCTGATGAATACAGTGTCAAACAGTGGAGTTTTCGCCATCCACACTGTTGAATGTGGATTGGGGAATTGGTTCATTTCATTTTTCAGAATAAAATAAACCTGAGCCATGAAAAGCTAGCTAAGTGGCAGCTCTTTACCCTTCGCAGGTCACATAATATCCCTTGCTTCAAAAGAATCATGCATCTTCATTCACTAGATGGGGAAGTGCATATAACAACTATATAAACTGCAGTGCAAATAAGAAAAATACATGTCCTAGAAATGTTTCAATCACAAAAGCCTCTTCTTCCTTCGCCCGTGAGAAGTTATGGCTCATATTCCAACTAATTTTTCTAGTTGTTGGATTTATAAGGGACCTCAGTTGCATATTGAAGACTTAAAGCAGTCTTAAACCAGTGGCGGCTGGTGCTCAATACTTTGGGGGGTGGCAAACAAACCTGCCCCCTCACTCGCACAACCGCCAACCCCCCCACGGGAGATGGATGGGAAGGTGGCGATCGGATGCTGGGCTGTGATTGGGGGTGGTGTGGGCTCCTGGAAGCTGCCCCTGGTCCCCTCAATCGCACCCCCGCCCAGATGGGTGACCATCCATGTCCTTACCTTAAGACAGGAGTCTCAAACTGGCGGCCCTCCAGCTGTTGCAAAACTACAAGTCCCATGAGGCATTGCAAGGCTGACAGTTACAAGAATGACACCCTCAGGCAGAGGCATGATGGGACTTGTAGTTCCGCAACAGCTGGAGGGCCACTAGTTTGAGACCCCTGCCTTAAGAGGTGGTGCTGGATCCAGGATAGGGCTCCTGGAAGCTGCCCCTGGTCCCCTCAATCGCACCACCACCCCCGCCCAGATGTGTGGCCATCTATATCCTTACCTTAGGAGGTGGTACTGGATCCAGGATAGGGCTTATGGAAGCTGCCCCTCCGCCCCTCCACCTGCTGAAATTTGCTGAGGGAAGAGTCGGGCCGTTGCTTCTACTCCCGGCCAAACAGAAAGTGGGTCCTGAGACCTGACTGGCCAGGAGTCCTAAGGCATTAGCGAATATTAATTTACTAATGTCACACAACTGGGAGGACTCAGGGCGCACTGCTCTGTGCCCCAATTCAACCCTTTTTTGAAGCTAATTAGAGCATCAGGCTTTAATCATGTGCTTCAAAAAAGAAAAAACCCCATTGAAATCCATGCGTCTGGTGCCCTGCATGTAGATTAGGGGTCGGGCACATGGATTAACAAAAAAGAGAGGCGCCTCTAAGTGCAGGATTAAAAGAGTCTATTATATGTACTGTCTGCTTGGTCCTTATGCTCAGAGCACCCTTATACACTGTACCTGGGCGCATGGATTAGAGGGGCCTCTAATGGAGCGGCCGCCACTGTATTAAACCCAAAAGCAAACATTTATTATATTGCAGTTTACTGATTCTCAGATGTGATAGCTGCATTCGTTTTCTATTTTAGGCTTTCTTTCTTCTATTTTCATCTGGAAATCTGGAAAGTAAGGGCTCTTTCACACGGGGCGGATCAGTGATGATCCGCCCCGTGAACACCCGCTGGCTCAGCGGGGATCGCTCCGCCGATCCCCGCTGAGCAGAAAGATGACAGGTCCATCGCTGCACGCTGTGCAGCTACGGACCTGTCAGAGCGCCGCTCTCCCCTATGGGGGATCGGATGATGACGGACCGTAGTGTCCGTCGTCACCCGATCCGATCCGAAAACGGATGGAAAAGTAGGTTTTTCCTCCGTTACACTTTTCGGATCGGAGCGGCGTCGGATGTCAGCGGACATGTCACCGCTGACATCCGACGCTCCATAGGGATACATGTATGTCCGTTTTTCATCCGAAAACGGAAGGATGAAAAACGGACATACGGATCCCCCGTGTGAAAGAGCCATAAGTCTGCTCTTTTTCACAAGCTCAAGATCTCCAGCAGAATGTATCAATTTACACGGATGAGACCAACCACTTAACACTGGCAGGGGTGATTAAAAACAATCAACAAAAATGGCAACAAAAACTCCTGTATAGTACATTTTCTGTTAAAATGCATTGGGAATGAAATGTAATTTATCATCTTTGGTGTTGCTGCAGATTAGGAAGCACAGGTTGGCTACAAACCAGTAGTGTATTAGTAGCTGGGGCCTGGGGGCGGTGCACTACAGAGGAATATTTATTCAACACACCCAGACGTGTTTGTAGCTGCAGATGTGTGAAGATGGGCTGCATGGGAAGCACTAATGTTAAAGTGGACCCTTCATGCTTTCACTAAAAATCACAGCAGCATACGGCTCTGCGTGCTGATACGAAGTTCACTCGCATTCAAAATGTAAACATATTTTTTTCTTTTACTTACAATTATTGTTTTTCCACTTCCTGATAGGAGTTGATGATTCCTTTAACCACCTCAATACAGAACCCTTCCTGCCCAGGCCCTTTTTCAGCTTTCAGCGTTGTCACACTTTGAGTGACAATTGTGCAGTCATGCTACACTGTAACCATGTGAAATTTGTATCGTTTTCTTCACACAAATAGAGCTTTCTTTTGGTGGTATTTAATCACTCCTGGGTTTTTTATTTTTTCCTAAAAAGAAAAAGACCAAAAATGTAAAAAAAAAAAAAAAAAGTTTTTCTTAATTTCTGTCAGTAAATTTTGTAAATAAGTAATTTTTCTCCTTCACTGATGGGCGCTGATGAGGCAGCACTGATGGACACTGATAGGCTGCACTGATGGGCACTGATGAGGTGGCACTTATGGGCACTGATGAGGCGGCACTTATGGGCACTGATGAGGCGGCACTTATGGGCACTGATTAGGTGGCACTGATGAGGAGGCACGAATATGCCGCACTTATGGGCACTGATAGGTGGCACTGATAAGCACTGATAGACGGCACTGATGGGTGGCACTAGGCACAGATAGGCGGCATTGGTGGGCACAGATAGGTGGCGCGATCGCCGCGCTGCGAACCCCCGGGGCGCGGGAGAGTGGTCATTCTGGGAGGCCGTCATATGATGTCCACCCAGAACGACAGTTGCACCGCCCCGCCATCATTTGATGGTGAGTGGGCAGCAAGTGGTTAAAGAATGTTACCCCGAGTGCGCAGGCACGGTACTTCCGGATTGCCACACTAGCCGGGAGCTCCGCACCGCTCCGGCCCTCCAGTGCACCGTACATCAGCTACTGCTAGCAGATCCCCTCGGAAAGACCGGCTCAGTTACCCTAATAGTCCCGGGTACCAGCCTGAATGTCCGGAGCCCACCCGAAAAAGGACGTTAACCGGCAATTGAACTTCGGCCTGGCTTTCCCTGTGCCTTCCAAGATGACGGCCGCAGCTTCTCCAAGTGGGGACACTGAGATCCAACAAGGCCCAGCGATCCTCTGGCCCTATCTATGCCTGCCTCTATAACTGTGAGTAACTTCCAGGGCGCTCAGGGCTTTATGGCATCCCCTGCTTCCACAGAATCACTCCTGGGCAGAATGCAGAATGGCAACCCATATTCTCCCCTGCTTAATTCTCCTGACAGCATAGCTGATTCCCCTTAGGCCTCCCCCATACCACACAATTATCCCCCAGAAATGGCTCAGCTTCTCAGCAGCTTCTCTGACATGCTGGCTGCAGGACTAGCACAAAATGCAATGCAAATCATTTCTTCAATAAAAGCAGACCTTCAGAGCCGAGGGGCCAGAATGGATGCTATTGAACAGGCTGTGGACGAATCTGCAGCACGAACTAACCAGAATACAACATGCATCCAGTCCTTGCAAGAACAACTTGAGACTGCTCTGTCTAAAATAGAAGATTTAGAGAACAGAAGCAGACGCTATAGCTTCCGCGTACAAGAAACACCTGAATCTAATATGGATATCTCTGACACCGTCAAATCCTTAATCAAAGAAATCATCCCAGATATCCTGGATCATAAGCTTGAATTGGACAGGGCCCACAGAGTGCTCCAGCCCCCCCTCCAAGATGGTCTCCCCCAGGATATAGTGGTTAAGCCACACTTTTATGGGGTAAAAGAAGAAATAATTAAAAGATCTCGCTATAGGGATGATATCACTTTACTTGGTAACAAAATCCAAATTTTTGCTGACATTTCCCCAACCACGATTCAGAAAAGGAGATCCCTCAGACCCCTTCTCGACAATCTCTCACAGAAGATGATCAAGTATAGATGAGCCTTCACCTTCCGCCTGCAATTCCACTACAGAGAAAAATCCTACAGTTTCTCGAATTTCCAGTCTGGCGAGCACATGCTTCTCCAACTCAGGCTCATCTCTCAGGGACTGTCTCCTCACCAATCAGAGAACCGACCGAACTCCTCCAAGAGGCCTCCACCAAACACCCCCCTTACCCCGTTGTGGGTGAAACAGCAGTCAAAGAGACAGCGTGAATCCATGCCCCCAAGATGATCACTGAATATGACTGACCCCTAGGGCCATGTCCCTAACCTTTCTGTCTCAACAGGAACCTTTGTTGGTGTAGAAGCTTCTCCTACACACACCCGGTCTCTTCGGAGATTCGCTGGACCTACTCTCCCCAACCACCCCCAGTCATGTCCTCTACGTTACCCCATGGAACATTCCTTTACGTCCCTTCCTTACATGAAGACTGTAGAACTTCATCTCTGTAATTGATGAGGACGTTTTGGCTCGGGGCATTCCAAAATTCATAAATGCTTTACCCTACCCCACCTCCCTTCTCCTCAGTCCCCTTTCCCTTTCCCTCTCTACCACCTCCCTCCCCCTCCTTACCTTCTCCCCTTGTCTTGATCCCCCATCATATTGCTGCACGGTTAAGCGAAATGCCGGTCTTTCCCCTTATTGGTTTTATTGGTTTTGTTTATTTCAGTTTACAGTTTTTATCTCAACCTACGAGATATTGGTTTACTTCCATCAGCTGTTATTTCTATGAGCTTAATTAGTTAATTTCTTTATGGGGCTCTCCCCCACATTAGTTTTTCAAGGTGCCCTTCGGCCGGAGTGGGCCGAATGCCACTCCACCTGTTGTGGTCTAGAGGAGTTTTGATCCCTTGGTGACAACAGGCTTGCATCCCTATTTAGGGCTGCCCTTTTACCGAACCCCTCATATTTTAGGGTTTCGGCGCAGGTTCTGGCCGCCCAGTCCTGCAACCAAAGGGTCCAGCATATCTTGTATGCTGGACTCAATCTCTCCCACTTCCTTCTTTTCGCTTTTCTCTTCCTGGAATGTCCTTACTTCCTCTGCCCTTCTTTCTCCCCCCCCCCAGGTGCCCTCAAGGAGAGCTGGTCGTGTCTGGTATTCTGGGTCCCAAGGCTTGACTCGTACTCCCCAGATGGATGGATCTACTCCTCTGGACCGGGTAAGAAACAGTTTCATGTGTGCATCTTCTCCCCCTCATATCCATGGCTGACGAACCTCCCACACAGACATTCCTCAAAATAGCATCCCACAACGCACAAGGCCTAAATTCCCCAGTAAAAAGGCGTAAGGCCTTCCATAACTACCACTCGAAGGGGTTTGATGTCATCCTCATTCAGGAGACTCATTTCACGAAAAGCTTTAATCCATCCTTCATGCACCGTAATTACCCCACCTACTTCCTAGCCACTGCGGATGATAAAAAAAAGAGGAGTAGCCGTCCTCATATCCACCCCCTTTAATCCTTCCCAAACTATTAGGGACAGTGAAGGAAGGTACATATTAGTAAAAGGACATATAAATGGAACACTATTGTCCATCATTTCACGTTATGCCCCTAATAAAGGCCAGGCCTCCTATTTCTCTTCCATGCTAACTTCTCTCTCCCCTCACCTGGAGGGCAAAGTGATCATGGGAGGAGATTCAAATGTTGCTTTTGATCACATGCTTGACAAAACAGCCTGAGGTAATTCCAAACTCAAACGACCCCCCAAGCAGAGCCTACGTATTGCTCGGCTCTTACACTCACTAAGAATGATAGACACATGGAGGGATTTACATCCCAATGCTAGAGACTACACTCACTTCTCAGCTCCCCGTAGAACTTATGCTCGTATAGATCACATAGATCCTAAACCAAGCGAGCTCCCCACAGTGGCGCCTTAACAAAGCTCTCCTTACTAACCCGGTACACTGCACTATGATCGAAAGAGACATTACGGAATACTTCCGCATTAACGATACACCAGATATCTCCCCAAGCTCATTATGGGGAGCTCATAAGGCAGTGGTAAGGGCTAACCTCATACAATTAGCATCACGCTTAAAACGTGAAAAACAAGCAGATCTTAAAAACCTACAGAAGAATTTCCAATCCATATGTACATTTCACAAACAACACCCCACACCCTCCTCTCTAGCTAAATTAGATGCAGCTAGGATTGAACTAAACACAGCACTCACTTCTAGTGCAGAAAAACATTTAAGATGGGTGAGTGGTAGATTCTCAATCTCAATTCTGACAAATTTGGACCCCCTCTTGCCTCAAAACTCTCACCTAAACATAGAATTCAAGCCCTGCCCAATATAAAATCAATGTCCGGTTCCCTAACCCAAAACTCCAAACTAATACTGAAAGCATTTCACTTGTTCTATTCAAACCTATACTCAAGCCCTAATCCCAACAATACTCACACACTCAATTCTTTCCTTGACAATGTCCCCCTCCCCAAAATCTCCGACTCACATCTCTCTTTAATGGAAGCCCCTATTTCTGTAGAGGAAGTGAAAGAGGTCATAAAAGACATTAAAAGCGGTTCGGCCCAGATGGTTTCTTGACAATGTACTATAAGACATTTGGCGAGGTGTTGTCTCCTTATCTGGTCCGGTTCTTCCATTCCCTCAACAAGGACTCACCCTTAGACGCAGCAGCTAATTTAGCCTACATCTCGGTCATCCCCAAACCGGGCAAAGACCAGAGCCAAGTAAGCAATTATAGACCTATATCTCTAATGAACAATGACTTAAAAATTATGACGAAAATTCTTTCCAACAGACTAAGTTCCTTCATAGGGTCTTATGTTCATAAAGACCAAGTAGGCTTCATACCAGGGAGACAGGGCCCGGACCAAATAAGGAGGGCGGTGGACATCATTTCCCTGCTGAAATCGAACTGGGATGGCAATCTAGCTCAGGAAGGCTATCTTTTATCCATAGATCTTCAAAAGGCCTTTGATACTGTCACTTGGCCATATTTATTTAGCACTTTAGAGAGGTGGGGGTTTGGCTCACACTTCATCAATCTCCTAGCAGCCCTTTATTCCCAGCCCAAGGCCCAGATCAGAATCAAAGGACACCTCTCAGATCCCTTCCCCATAACCAAAGGAACGAGACAGGGATGTCCACTATCCCCCCTCCTATTTGCCATAGGTATATAGACTTTAGCTATTGCTATAAGAAACCACCCAGACATTCTTGGTGTCAAATGTGGCCAGTTAACGCATAAATGCGCTCTTTTCGTGGATGACGTCCTCCTCTTCATCACATCTCCTCTCATCTCCACTCCTAACGTCCTATCACTCCTTAAAATTTTCAGACAGATCTCAGGCCTTCACGTTAATATGGATAAATCTATTGCCCTCAATCTTTCTACCCCCCCCCGCCTTTAGTCGATAGTTTAAGGGATCAATTCCCCTTTATCTGGAGTTCGACCACCATCCCATACCTAGGCATCCATTTAACCCCCCATATAGACCAATTATACAAATATAACTACCCACCCATGTTAAGAAAGCTCAAGTCTGATCTTGAACAATGGTCATTACATAAATTGTCCTGGCTAGGACGAATAAATGCTGTCAAAATGACCCTCCTCCCAGGGATTTTATATCTCTTCCGTTCTCTTCCTATTCCTGTCCTCAAATTACATATCCATAATTTACAATCTTCGATCATCCAATTTATCTGGGCCAAATCAAACCACCGGCTTCCTAAAAAGACCCTCTTCAGACCCAGGAAAAAAGGGGGTTTAGGACTACCCAATCTCTGGTGGTACTACCAGGCAGCACATCTTAGCCAAATATCAGCCATTTATTCTAGAGGTCCTAAACCTGAATGAATGGAGATGGAAAGACAAGCTATACCTAACTTTACTATTGACTATCTCCTCTGGCGTCCCCACAAATCTAGGCCCCCAATCCTCGCCCCCTCCCTCTCGCACTCATTCGCACTATGCGACACGCTACATAAACTAAACATTATAACATCCAAGTGGCACCCCCTAGCACACATCTTTAACAACCCCCTATTCCCACCTGGTATGAACATAAAGGCGTTTCAGTGGTGGCTCGATAAGGGCCTATATCGGATAGGACACTTTTTTAATTCTAATGGCCCCCTCAAAATGATCCACTGCACATCAAAATTAGAAATGCCCCCTTCAGAAAAATTTCGCTTCCACCAGATAAGTCATTTTCTACACTTGATCTCCTCTCAGGATCCACTCCCCCTTACTATCACCCCTTATGAACAGTGGTGTTCCTCAGCCATGGATATGAGAGGGGGAATTTCCCTTATTTACTCAGCATTAGCCGAACCGCGGGAGAAAGCGATATATATGCTGAACTGGGAGCGCGACATCGGATTCGAGTGGGATCTAGTCACCTGGCACTCTCATTTCGCTTGCACTTACAAGGGGATCCTGAACGTCTTCCTAACTGAAGCAGACCTCAAGATCATTTCCCGATGGTACCTGGTCCCAACTCGCTTAGCTAAATTTTACCCACGGTCCTCTCCCCTATGTTTCAGGGGATGTGGGCACCTGGGTTCCTTCCTCCACATATTTTGGGAGTGCCCCAGAATCAGAGGCTATTGGAACAAAATTTTCAATCTAATCTGCAAAGTCACTGTCAATGCGGTCCCCCAAATCCCGACAATAGCACTATTAAACCAAAAAGTCCCCAAACTCTCTAAATCTGACTAAATTCTTTTATTTTTTATTTTATTTTTTTTATTTTTTTTAAACTATAAATAGTGTATTGTACATATATAAGGACAACAGAGTCATAGCATATATGTTTCTGGATACATAGTAGCAGCCACTAGACATCATTATCTTTATCTGGAGGGGGGGAAACCGCTCAGCCCCAACACCCCCAATGGGAACTAGCTGTGTTGGGGACCGAGGAAAGACCTGCCCCTACAGACGTAGACTACTCATATATTGCTTGGTTACTGGCAGTCTAATAGTGGTCGCTTGTTCGGGGAGAACCCGTTTCATGAGTTCCAAAACATGGGTTCGGGTTAATCCCCAGAGGTTCGTCTACTGCTTTGTTGCCCTGTGCATCTTCCGATACATCTAGAACTATACTGTACCAAATTGGCACTCAAATACCATGAAGGGATAGAGAGAACAGAAAAGAAAATAGGGAGGAAATAGAAAGAGAGAGAGAGAGAGAGATAGAGAGAGAGAGAGGCGTTGCTGCTGCGACATTAGACGGTTTGGTACTCGCTCCTCCACACGTTAATCAGATATGGGGGGCATGGGCCGGAAATGTATTTGACCCAGGGTTCCCAAACGGCATCATTTCTGTTTACCGTGTCCAGTAGGATGCTGACTATTTTTTCCTGCGCCATAATCCAGGATATCTTTCTTTTAACTGCCAGAAATAAGACCGTGGGCTGTTTCCAGGCTCGAGCTATTGTTAATTTAGTTCTGATGAGGATGAACCTAATAAGGTTTTGGGCTAGTTTTGGTACCCCAGGGAAGGAGAAGTTCAATAAAGCGTACTGTGGGGTTTTAGGGACAGGTGTGTTCGTAATCTTCCTAATAATATGGAATATTTTGTTCCATAAGTCCCGGATTTTGGGGCAGTTCCACCAGATATGGAGCATGGAACTAATATGTCCACAGTTTCGGAAGCATAATGAGGATGCATTCCGGTAGATTTTAGCTATCCGCAAGGGAACCATATACCTATATATATGCTAAATTTTTAATTTAGCTTCAACTAACGCTATATTGAGGATGCCCTTTGAGGCATCAACAGAAGCTCTGTGCCACTCAGCGGTGGTCCACTGTTGTTGGAGATCATTCTCCCATTCTCGCATGAAAAGCTTCTTAGAGTCAGCTCTAGCAAGTGCCCGGTAAATCACCGAAATCCCCCTCCTCTGCTCCATGGCCTGACCACACCACAGTTCATATTCCGTGATAGATAGAGGTTTGTGTATTGAGGACCCTAGAGATCTAATAAAGTGGGATATTTGTTGAAGTCTAAACCTCTCTGACCCTGGCATATCTAGTTTGCTAGTACAGTGGGCAAAGGAAAGAGGGTTTACAAAGTGACCGATCCTATACAGACCCTTATCTAACCACCATCGAAAGGCCTTAATGTCCTGTTCAGCTGGGAATAAGGGATTTCTGAAAATGTGGGCCAGAGGGCGCCAGTGGGAGACCCAATGTGTTAAGGAGTGAGAGAGGGTGGGTGCGAGGATGGCCAGTCTGTTCTTGTTCGGGCACCATAGCAAAAAGTCTAGCGTGTAGTGGGGGATGGCCTGTCTTTCCATATGCACCCAGTCTGGATGAGCTAGTTTAGAGTATATAGTGGATAATTGGGATAGTTGTGCTGCGTGGTAGTACCAGAGTATGTTTGGTACTCCCAACCCTCCTTGATCCCTGCTGCGGTAGAGAGTCCCCTTAGCTATTCTATGCCCTTTGGCTCCCCATATAAACTTTATGATTTTCGACTGGAAAGTCCGGATACGGTCCTTCGGGATGGGGATCAGTAATGATCTGAAGATATAAAGGATGTGAGGCAGTAGGGTCATTTTCACGGAGGACACCCTGCCTAGCCAGGAGAGGCCCAATTTGTCCCAAGTTAAGAGATCTTCCTCCAGTTTGCGAAAGATTGCTGGGTAATTAGCTGAGTAGAGTTTGTCTATAGTGGCGGTCAAGTTGATCCCTAGGTAGGGGAGTGCTGTCTCTATCCACCCGAATTTAAAATTGTTTTGAAGTTGAGCAACCTGGTGAGCTGGCAGGTTAATATTGAGAGCTAAGGATTTTGAATAATTCACCGCGAGATCCGAGACTTTACCAAAATCATCCAGCGCCCTGGATATAATAGGAAGGGAGATGGTAGGAGATGTTATAAAGAGCAAAACGTCATCCGCGAACAAGGCACATTTGTGGATTTGTGATCCGCATTGTATCCCATGTATGTCCGGATTATCTCTGATGGAGATATCTAGGGTCTCGATAATCATGGCAAAGATTAATGGGGAAAGGGGACACCCCTGTCTTGTACCGCGGCGAATTGGGAAAGAGTTTGAATGATATCCTTGCATCTTAATTGTAGCCTCTGGAGTAGAATAGAGAGCCCCTAATATGTTCATAAAGGATGCACCTAAACCCCATTTTTGTAGGGTAGGGACCAGAAAAGACCAGGAGACGGAATCAAAGACCTTCATAAGGTCCAACGAAAGTAGGAAACCCTTTTGTTGGAGACCCCCATCCCATCCTGAGCCTAAGAGCGAAATTACGTTGATTGCCCTCCTGATCTGGTCCGGCCCTGTCGCCCGGGGATGAAGCCAACTTGGTCCCTATGGATATAAAAGCCTATCAAGTTGGAAATCCTATCGCCCATAATTTTTGTTAGAATCTTAACCACTTACCAACCGGCCCATAGCCGAATGATGGCTGCAGGGCGGTTGGATAACTCTGGGAGGGCGTACTATGACGTCCTCCCAGAATTCCCCTCTCGTGCGCCCCCTGGGGCGCGCACCCAAACACATCCATGACCGCCGGGTCCTCACGGATCCCGGTAAATGGCCGCTGATCGCGGCCGTTTACCATGTGATCGCGCCGTCAAATGACGGCGCGATCACATGTAAACAGACCGGCGTCATCTGATGACGCCGGTTTCTCTCCTCCCCTCCTGTGTACCGATCGGTACACTGTGAGCGGAGAGGGGGATGGATGGATGGCTGCAGCGCTGTGGGCTGGATGTGTAGTGCCCACAGCACTGCACAGAGACATCCAGCCATCCATCCATCCATGCTCAGCCATCCCCACTACTCTGCAATGCTGTGCAATACTCTGCAAAGCCCCACATTACCCTGGAATACCCCACATTACTCTGCAAAGCCCCACATTATTCTGCAATACCCCCACAATACTCTGCAAAGCCCCACATTACCCTGGAATACCCCACATTACTCTGCAAAGCCCCACATTACTCTGCAATACCCCCACAATACTCTGCAAAGCCCCACATTACCCTGGAATACCCCACATTACTCTGCAAAGCCCCACATTACTCTGCAATACCCCCACAATACTCTGCAAAGCCCCACATTACCCTGCAATACCCCGCATTACCCCGCCATACTCCGCCATACCCCGCCATACTCTGACATACCCCGCCATACTCCGACATACCCTGCCATACTCCGACATACCCCGCCATACTCCGACATACCCCGCCATACTCCGACATACCCCGCCATACCCCACCATACTCCGACATACCCCGCCATACCCCGCCATACTCCGACATACTCCGCTATACCCCGCCATACCCCGCAATACCCCGCCATACTCCGCAATACCCTGCCATACTCCGCAATACCCCGCCATACTCTGCAATACCCCGCCATACCCAGCCATACCCTGCCATGCTGAGCCATGCTCGGCTGTACTCGGCCTCTGTATGTGGCCAGGCTGTGGAAGTCTCACACATGTGGTATTGCCGTACTCAGGAGGAGTAGGAGAATCTATTTTGGGGTGTCATTTTTGGTATGTACATGTTATGTGGTAGAAATATTGTATAAATGGACAACTTTGTGTTAAAAAAAAAATGCGTTTTAACCACTTCCCGCCCGCCGGCCGTCATACAACGTCCTTGACTTTATGCGGGGATATCTGAATAATGCCTGCAGCTACAGGCATCATTCAGATATCAGCTTTTTCAGCCGGCGATTCCCTACACCATAAGAACAATCATAGCAGCTGTTCCACTGCCTGATCGTTCTTACGGGAGGCGAGAGGGGATGTCCCCCCCTCCCGCACTTCTACCGACTCACCGCTACGATCGAAGCCAGGATCGTTTTTTGTTTTTTTTATTTCAGGCTTCCCAGCCTAGAGGGGAGATGTGGGGTCTTATTGACCCCATATCTCACTGTAAAGAGGACCTGTCATGCCATATTCCTATTACAAGGATGTTTACATTCCTTGTAATAGGAATAAAAGTGGTCAATTTTTTTTTTTTTTTGGAAAAAAGCATCAAACTAAAATAAATAAAGTAAAATGAACAATAAAAAAAAAAAAATAAATTTTAAAGCGCCCCTGTCCCTGTGTGCTCGCATGCATAAGCGAACGCATACGTAAGTCCCGCCCACATATGAAAACGGTGTTCAAACCACACATGTGAGGTATCGCTGTGATCGGTAGAGCGAGAGCAATAATTTTGGCCCTAGACCTCCTCTGTAACTCAAAACATGTAACCAGTAAAAAATTTTAAAGCGTCGCCTATGGGGATTTTTGAGTAGCAAAGTTTGGCGCCATTCCACAAGCGCGTGCAATTTTGAAAGGTGACATGTTGGGTATCTATTTACTCGGCGTAACTTCATCTTTCACATTATGCAAAAACATTGGGCTAACTCTCCTGTTTTGGTTTTTGTAAAGCACAAAACGGTTTTTTTTCCAAAAAAAAAACGTTAAAAAAATTGCTGCGCAAATACTGTGCGAGATAAAAAGTTGCAACAACCGCCATTGTATTCTCTAGGGTCTTTGCTAAAAAAACATATATATAATGTTTTGGGGTTCTATGTAATTTTCTAGCTAATAAATGATGATTTTTACATGTAGGAGAGAAATGTCAGAATTGGCCTGGGTTCTCCAGAACGCCTGAAGGTGCTCCCCTGCATGTTGGACCTCTGTATGTGGCCACGCTGTGTAAAAGTCTCACACATGTGGTATCGCCGTACTCGGAAGTAATAGCAGAATGTGTTTTGGGGTGTAATTTGTGGTATGCATAAGCTGTGTGTGAGAAATAACCTGCTAATATGACAATTTTGTGGATAAAAAAAAAAGTAAAAAAAAAACCTTGATTTTGCAAAGAATTGTGGGAAAAAATGACAACTTCAAAAAACTCACCATGCATCTTTCTAAATACCTTGGAATGTCTTCTTTCCAAAAAGGGGTCATTTGGGGGGTATTTGTACTTTTCTGGCATGTTAGGGTCTCAAGAAATTAGATAGGCCGTCAGTACTTCAGGTGTGATCAATTTTCAGATATTCGCACCATAGCTTTTGGACTCTATAACTTTCAAAAAGACCAAATAATATCCACCGATTTGGGTTATTTTTACCAAAGATATGTAGCGGTATAAATTTTGGCCAAAATATATGAAGAAAAATTACTAATTTGCAAAATATTATAACAGAAATGGAGAAAAATGTATTTTTTTACAGATTTTTCGGTCTTTTTCTTTTACGGCGCAAAAAATAAAGAACCCAGCGGTGATTAAATACCACCAAAAGAAAGCTCCATTTGTGTGAAAAAAAGGACAAAAATTTCATATAGATACAGTGTTGCATGACTGAGTAATTGTCATTCAAAATGTGAGAGCACCAAAAGCTGAAAATTGGTCTGGTTAGGAAGGGGGTTTAAGTGCCCAGTTGTCAAGTGGTTAAGATCATTGTTAATCAAGGATATGGGCCTATAATTGGAAACGCAACTGGGGTCCTTACCCGGCTTGGGGATTACTGTAATAAACGCCGAATTTGCTGCCTTATCGAGGGGCTCTCCAGACCTGAGATGATTAAAAAAAGCGGGCTAGGTATGGTGAGAGTGTTGTGGAGAAATGCTTATAATGTGGGACGGAGAAGCTGTCTCGGCCAGGGGCGGAGTTGTTTTTGAGGTTCTTGATGGTCTGTGCTACGTCTGCCGCTGAAATCGGGGCTTCTAACGCGTCCCTGTGCTGTTCTCTAATTTTCGGGATCTTCACTGATCCCAGAAAGGCATCTATGATGTCTGGAGAGGGTTCTATTCCCACCTTGTCATATAGCGAGTGATAAAAGTCATGAAAGGCTTCCATAATTTTTTTGGGATTCTGTGTGAGGGACCCGTCACTTAATTTTATTTTGGGGAGTGCATGGGATCTTAATTTAGGGGTTAGTCATCTCGCCAGCAAAGAGCCTTGTTTATCTTTTTGGTGGTAAAACCGCCCCCCCCTCCCATCTGATATCCTTTTCCGCTATCGCTGTGAGCGCTAGGTTCAGGGCAGTGCATGCTGATTCCAGCCTCTTAGCAGAGTCTGAAGTAGGTTTAGACTTGTGTAGTTTGCTGAGGGAAGAGAACTCCCTCTCCAATCTGTCAATGTCCAGCTTGCGAGCTTTGCGCAATCTAGAGGAAATTTGAATTAGGATACCCCTAATAGCGGGCCTTGTGAGCTGCCCACAGAGTGGATGGGGAGATGTTGTCAATGTCATTCAGAAGAAAGTATTCCTTAATGTGTTTTTCTATTTCGCATACATGAGTTGGGTTGCTAAGAATGGAGGCATTCAGTCTCCAGTGAAAACCCAGACGGTGGGTCAGTCCCCTGTTCAATGTCAGTAGTAGAAGGGAATGGTCCGACCAGGCAGAGTCTCTAATAACCGACTTATTCACCAGTGGGACATGTTGTTGTAGAAGAAAGAAATGGTCTATTCTAGAAAATAATTGATGTGGATTTGAGTAGTGCGTGTAGTCCCTTGCCCTTGGGTTCATTTCCCTCCGGATGTCCACCAAACCTTGATGGAATATCTGTCTGGCCACATTAAGACTCTGCCTGCTAGGACGGACCCTGTTTTTGCCCGAAAGATGAGTTTTATCTATGCCCGCGTCAAAGGCTAGGTTGGAGTCCTCTCCATATATAACTAGACCCTTGTTCAAAGGTGCCAAGGTGTGAAAAAGGGATCTAAAGAACTTCGCTTGTCCCTTGTTAGATGCGTAATAAGAAATGAGGGAGTAGAGTTGTTCGTCTATGAGAACCTTAACTAGCAAAAATCTGCCCTCCGGAATCTGACCAAATTCTAATCCATATATATCCTCATATCCTGATTGGAGCTAAACTTACGATAGCTCGGACCTGGAAATCCCCAAAGGTCTCCTTCCACTTAACCAAACAGAAAGTTTCCTGGATCATGTTCCAAGAAAAAATCTCCAACATCATCCTAGATAAAACTGAAAAATGTAAACGAATATGGGAACTATGGGCCCGTTACATTGGCGTGTCCCTTTAATCCCTGCCTCAATCATAATTTTGTTAGGACTCTTCACATGGATGCTTTACGTCTCACTCCAGCTCTCCTTAAAACAGACACCCTTCCTCCTCCACCCCTCTTGGACCCCCCTCACCTCTCTTCCTTATTCTATCTCTCTCTATCTCTTTATCTCCATCTCTGTATTCTCTCCTCCCACCAGCACATGATGGTGGGTGGAGGGGAGGAGTTTGTAACAAAGATCTCTCTCTCCCTTACAAATTAAATGGTTGTCCTTCAGAGCAATATACCTTGGTCAACCATTTTTGTGTATGCACAGAGATCTTTGGAACAGACCCATGTTTAATTCTGAAGGCAACTCTGCCCCAAGTTTTCAAAGGGAGTCATTAGGTCTTGCCACATTCCCCATGAATGCACCTTGACCTGCTTATCATCCAAAGATCAGAAGCCATTGAAACCCTGACACAGTCTGATCCCATAAGGGGTGTCGGGATGTCAAGGCTGCTGGTAGTTTATGATTTTCCTTTTTTCTTTTTTCTTTTTTTCTCATCCTGGCGGTCCACGCCCTTATAACATCCATGACTCCCTCAGTTCTACCCTCTGTCCTAGCTGCAGAGATGCCTTAGTGATGTATAATACCTTTAAGTTGTATTTCTTTTTTGGTTTTATGATGTTCCCATGTATAATATCATATGTCCTTTTGATTCCCCTGCGAGGGAAAAGATTTTTTACAATACTTCTAATCATTTAATAAATTCTTTAAACTCAAAAAAAAAAAAGAAAAAGAATGTTACCCCAACATTTCATATTCCTGATATATGCCTGCTGTGCCATGTACTTGTATCTTGTACTAAGTATCATGTTCTCTTTGTATTGCTTCCTTTTGTGTGAAATCCCTGGTGATCCTGCCGGTCCCTCTGCTTTTCTATTTCAAACTGACTGCACCCAGGCATAGAAACACATATTTCCCAGTGTGGTCAGTTTTCTATCTTACATTCTAATTGGGAGCACAGCCTGCTTGTCCTCTAATGGTCAGATGTGTGCTGAAATGCCTCCCTGCACAGTGCTTCGCTGGGAAGATCAGGGTACTGCTGTTTCTCACCCCACCTCTGTAATCCCCATTTGCAGTTAAGAACAGTGGTTATGTAACCACTTATGAAAAAAAGTTTAAAAAAAAAGGTATTTATAATGTATTGATATTCATAAGATCGGTTTATGCGCTTTGGAACTCATTGCATTTTCTTTTATGTAGATTTTACATCACGTCTCAACTTTTTTGGAATTGGAGTTGTATAAGACCCCAATTCCAAAAAAAAATCTCATAAACCAAAATGTTATTCAGAACAAAAGATAGAAAACATATCACATGTTTAAACTGAGAAAATGTACCACACTAAAAAAAATGGTAATTTTGAAAATGATGGTAGCAACATGTCTCCAATAAGTTGGGACAAGAGAAAGCTGGTAAAGTACAACCTCAATCCAAAAAAATGTTGGGACAGGGCCATTTTTACTCTCTGCAGCTTCCCCTCTTTTTTTACCATCACTCTGTACAACACTGTAAGGGTTTGAGAACTGAGGAAACCAGTTGCTGAAGAATGTTGTCCCATTCTTGTCTGAGCATATGCTGCTCTAAAACCTGCTCTAAAACCTGGATAAATCTTTCAGAATTGATGATGCCATTCCAGATGTGCAAGCTCCCATTCCATATGCACTAATGCACTCCTATACCATCAGAGATGCAGGCTTTAAACTGAGCGCTGATAACAAGCAGAAGATCCCTCTCCTCTTTAGTGGTTAGGACATAGTGCCCATGGTTGCCAAATTTCAATTTGTCTGACCACAGAACAGTTTTCCACTTTGCAACAGACCATTTTGAATGAGCTTTGACCCAGAGCAGCAGCAGTGTTTCTGGATCAGGTTCAGATATGGCTTCTTCTTTGCATGATAAAGCTTTACCTTGCATTTTTGGATGGTACAGTGAACTGTGTTCACAGACAATGATTTTTTAAAGTATTCCTGAGCCCATGCAGAGATGTCCATCACAGAATCATGCCTGTTTTTAATACAGTGCCATCTGAGGGCCTGAAGATCACAGGCCTTGTCCCTTGCGTTCAGATTTTTCCAGATTCTCTAAATCTTTTTATGAGATTATGTACTGTAGATTATTATATATTTTACATTGAGGAGCATTTTTCTGAGATTGTTCAACAATTTTTGAATACAGCTTTTCACAGATATGTGAACTTCTGTCAATCTTTATGTCTGAGACACTCAAACTCTCTAAGATGCCCCTTTTCTACTCAATCATGTTACTAACCTGTTGCCAATTAACCTAATTAGTTCTTCCAGCATTCTCTTGTTAGTACCACTTACTTTAGTAATCTTTTGTTGCCCTGCCCCAACTTTTTCAAGACTTGTTGATGTTGATGTTTTCTTAAAATGGTACACTTCTTTCATTTGATATGTTTTCTATTTTATATTGTGAAAAAAAATATGGGTAACAAAAATATAAATAAAACTTGTGCTTGGGTTTGTTAGTAACAAAGGACAGCAGCTAGCATGTACTGTGGGTAACAATCAAAAATCTTCAAAAGGAAATGTAGCGCTAATAAAAGTCCATTAACAAGTGAAGTCCACAATTCCTAGGGAGAACCTAAGGTGTGCAATGGAGATAACCTGCAGGTGAAATAATAGTCCTCCACCAGCACCACAGCAAACCGGGCATCTTACTCTTGGAAGTGGACCATTAAATTATAGGTGGTCTAATAGTGCTCAAACATTCATCAGACTCGCTCCTGTTCATCACAGACTGCACAAACACAATTCAAATCCTGTAGTCCCCTCTGAGAGCATCTCTCCACAGGTTAGATGTGCCAGAATAAGAACAGAGACCGCTTCATAGTGCAATATATCAAAGCACTTAGGTATTTATTAAAAACGTATGAATATGCTCACAAATTAGAAATAATATACAAGCGTGTCATATAAAATCTCTGGTGGTTTCCAACCAGCAAGATGGCCGCCGTCCATGTGTGCAGCGACGACACGTATTCATGCCCTGCGCGATGCGTTTCGTCATACCAGACATCATAAAATATAGGTATATAAGATTTGCACATAATTGCATTCTGTTATTACGCACATTTTACACAGGGTCCCAACTTTTTGGGAATTAGGGTTGTATATACAATATATATATTTATATACACACAAACAAAATGTATTTTCTTGCAATTTTATGTTAAACTGAATGGGTTGTTTTACAAGATGAGTATTCCCATACACTTTAAAGTACTGGTGATGTCACCCTGGCTTTACAGCTGCATCCTGGGAAGTTCCTGACACAGGTTCCAGGAGGCAGATTCAGAGTTCCAGGAATTAATGGTGATACAATAATCTGCCCTCAGCAAAAATGGCCACCATGAGATTTTTGGGAAGAAAAAGAAAAATAAGGTATGCAAAGAATAAAAAGACTGTAATTATCTAGTATCTGTTGGTAGATTGTCATTGCTAAACATATCTAAATTACTAACATTCTATTACTAACATTCCTTTGTTGTAAGTTCCTTGTTAAAGTGTTAGTTCACCTTTACAGAAAAAAACGTAACGGCACTGACCAATTAGAATCCATCTGGTCTGTCCCAGAAGCACTGACAGAGAAAAGGGAGAAGAGTGGGGATTTCAAATCCTCAGACCGCTTGAGCGGCTGCCGGGGTACTGATAGCTCGGCAACCCCAGAGGTAAGTACAGTGGGGGCCGTAGGGGTAGGGAGAGTAACTGGTGGTAGTTCAACTTTACATTTTTTTTGTAAAGTTGAACTAACCCTTTAGTATTATACGGGTAGCATAAAATGGCTGCATTTTCTTTAAATTTTTGGTTTATGAACTGTCGCTGCTGCAACATGCAATGTGTAACTTGTCAGCTATGGTTGTATTTTGTTATCCTTGTCTGACTTTCTGTTGCAGACCTTGGTCCTCTGCCTGACATTACTTACTGTCAATGTGAACACGGTCTGTCCTGAACACCACATGTTTCTGATGTCAACTTTATTTGCAGTTTGATGTTCTTTTGGATTCTGACCCCAGACCTGTCCCCAGTAGGGATGAGCTTTCTGTTCACATGAGTTCGACTCGAATATTGGCTGTTCGATCGTTTGATGAAGATTGAACATTATGGGGTGTTCGTGCCAAATTCGAGTGGTGCGTCACGCCCCATAATGCACTGCATCATCGCAGTGCATTGCTGGCTGATGATTGGCCAAGCATGTACTATGACCCGCATGCTTTGGCCAATCACAGCGCCGTCAGCAAAGAGATCCATAATTGGCCAAAGGCAGGGTGCCTTTGGCCAATTATGGCTCAGAGGGTTAAGTCCACGCCCCACACTATATAAGGCCACCTGCATGTCAGCCTTGTGTAGTGTGTTCTTGGCGGAGAGAGAGAGTGTCATTTCATTTACTTTGAGCAGGCAGTTTATTCAGTTAGCTGTATTTAGTATATATATATATATATATATATATATATATATATATATATATATATATATATATATACATCCCAGCTTTGTATATATATATATATATATATATATATATATATATATATATATATATATATATATATATATATATAAAATATACAGTATATATCCACTGCATAATAGTCTAGCCAAGCCTATATCTGACTGCAGGCCGTTGCTGGTGTACGTTTTCAAATACACTTTCAGGCAGGCAGGCAAGTGATTCAGTGATCTGCAGTCCATTAAATATATATGCAGTCTCCAACATATATATATCCACTGCATTCTAGTCTAGCCAAGCCTAAATCTGACTGCAAGCCATTGCTGGTGTACGTTTTCAAATACACTTTCAGGCAGGCAAGTGATTCAGTGATCTGCAGTGCATTAAATATATATACAGTCTCCAGCATATATATACCCACTGCATTCTAGTCTAGCCAAGCCTATATCTGACTGCAGGCCATTGCTGGTGTACGTTTTCAAATACACTTTCAGGCAGGCAGGCAGGCAAGTGATTCAGTGATCTGCAGTGCATAAAATATATATACTGTCTCCCACATATATATCCACTGTATTCTAGTCTAGCCAAGTCTATACCTGACTATAGGCCATTCCTGGTGTACGTATTCAAAGACACTTTCAGGCAGGCAGGCCAGGCAGGTGATTCAGTGATCTGCAGTGCATAAAGATATATATACAGTCTCCTACATATATATCCACTGCATTCTAGTCTAGCCAAGCCTATACCTGACTGCAGGCCATTCCTGGTGTAATTTTTCTAGTAAACTTCAGGCAGTGTTTTGCTAATCCAATTTTACAGCATGTCTGGAAGGCCACCAAGGTGAGGCAGATGCTCACAGGCCACTAAAAGAGGGCAAGCAGGCTCTGTGTCTACAGCCAACAGTGCTGGTCATGGACACGGTGCATCCTCAGCACGTGGCCGTGGGGCACGCTTGTCCTTTTTCTCGACAGCTGGTCATGTTGAGCCACAACATGCAGAAGAGTTGGTAGAGTGGATCACAAAGCCGTCCTCACCCTCCTCATCCACTGTCACCCTGGCTAAGAGAAGTTTGGCTGCCAATGCAGCTGCCAAAGCGGCCTATTCCATTGGCTCAATGGCATCAGTCACTCCTTCCCTAGCCCCACCATCATGTCCTGAGGAGTCCTCCGAACTGTTCCACCACAGTGTCTGGTACATGCTGCAGGAGGATGCACAGCATTTTGAATGCTCCAATGATGGTACCCAGGTTGAGGATGAAGGCAGTAATGTGAGCCCAGAGAGAGGGGGTGTCCAAGAAGGACAAGAAACTGGCAGTCATGTTCCCCCAGCTGTAGCATACTGCCAGGTTTGCTCCAGTGGCGAGAAGGGAGGGGATGATGAGGTCACTGACTCTACGTGGGTGCCTGATAGAAGAGGGGAGGAGGAGATGGCACATCTCCAATGAGGCAGGATGCACTCCAGGGACCAGCTTAAGGACAGCCAACCGACTGCATCACACCACAGAGCTCTGCATGTGCAGGGCGCTGCTGACACCGCATGTTTTTTCAAAAGTTCTTTGGTGTGGGCCTTTTTTGAGACGTGTGCAGCAGATGCTGTTTGCAACATATGTCTAAAGCGTATCAAGCGTGGCCAAAACAGCAGCCGCTTGGGCACCACATGCTTGACCAGACATGACCAGATGTCGAGCTCCCATGCAGTCCGTTTACAAAAGTACTTAAAAGACCCACACCAAAGAACAAGGCGGACCCCTCCTTGCTCCTCATCAGCTGGGATCTCCAACCCCACTAAACCTTCAGTCCTCTCAGAGACCTGCACTGAGTGGAATGAAGGTGTAGAATTAGGTGTCCCAAGCACTTGCAGGCAATCTGCTAGCGGTACACCTGAATCCGATTGTAGCAGGCAAATTTACCTACCCCAGTTGCTAAACCGTTGAATGAAATTCGGTCCCAGCCATCCACATGCTCAGCGGCTGAATGCTAGTATGGCTAAATTGCTAGCACTCCAACTGCTGCCTTTTCAGCTGGTAGACTCTGCCCCCTTTCGAGAATTTGTGGAATGTGCGGTACCTCAGTGGCAGGTTCCCAAACGCCATTTTTTTTCTCGGAAGGCCATTCCGGCTCTCTACCAGCATGTGGAAGGCAATGTCTTGACCTCGTTGGACAGGGCGGTCAGTGGTAAGGTGCATATTACCGCTGACTCATGGTCCAGCAGGCATGGACTGGAACATTAACTTTCTTTCACGGCGCACTGGTTAACTCTGCTGGCAGCTGGGAAGGATGCAGGACAGGGTGCAGTAATGTTGGAGCTTGTTCCGCCACCATGCCTCCAAAATGCTGGTAGTAATGATTCTGCCACACCTCTCTCCTCCACCCCCTCCTCTTCTTCTTCCTCTATGGCCTCTTCCTGTGCAGATTTGTCCTCGGAACCAGCGGTGCTCAATAGGCGTTCTAGGGGCTACGCAAGCACTCAGGCAAAAAGATGCCATGCGGTGCTTGAGTTGGTCTGCTTAGGGGACAGAAGCCACACTGGGGCAGAGATTCTGGCAGCTCTGCAGGGGCAGGTTAAGAGGTGGTTGACGCCACACCAGCTTCAGCCAGGAATGGTGGTTTGTGACAATGGCACCAACCTCCTCTCCGCCCTCCAATAGGGACACTTGACCCAGGTTCTCTGTTTGGCTCACACCCTTAATTTGGTGGTGCAGCAGTTCTTGTGCAGGTACCTGGGCTTACAGGATCCCCTGAGGCAGGCCAGGAAAGTCTGTGGGCATTTCCGCCGGTCATATAATGCCAGTGCTCGGCTGTCTGACCTTCAAAAGGAATGCAACCTGCCCAAGAACCGCCTCATCTGTGACATGCCCACCAGGTGGAACTCAATGTTGGCAATGCTGCAGCAGCTGCACACGCAGCAGAGGGCCATCAATGAGTACCTGTGCGAGTATGGCACCAGGACAGGGTCAGGGGAGCTTGGCTATTTTTTGCCACGCCAGTGGCTAATGATCAAGGATGCATGCACTGTCCTGTCACCATTTGAGGAGGCCATGAGGATGGTGAGCAGTGACAGTGCATGCATCAGTGATACTGTCCCTCTTGTCTTTCTGTTGGAGCACACACTGCATGGAATAATGGACAGGGCACTTGAGGCAGAACAGAGGGAGGAAGAGGAGGACTTCCTTACCTCTCAAGGCCCCCTTTATCCAGATAGTATTCCTGCAGGCCCGCCTATCACACAAGAAGAGGAGGAGGAGGGGGATTGTGTCAGCATGGAGGTGGAGCCTGGCACTCAGCATCAGCAGCAGGTTTCTTGCTTCGGTCAGTCACAGAAGGAGCGGTGGAGAAGGTGGCCGTCTGACCGATGCGTTCAGACAATTTTTTAGTCCGCAGCCCCAAGGTCTGATCGGTTCCAGCAACCATCGCCAGCGTTTGATTTACATGGTGCAGGAATACCTTGGGGCAAGATCAGACTTGGAGACCTTTCCAACAGAAAATCCACTGGGTTATTGGGTCTTGAGGATGGACCACTGGCCAGAGCTTGCACAGTATGCAGTTGAGCTACTGGCCTGTCCTGCATCCAGCGTTCTATCTGAACGCACATTCAGTGCTGCTGGAGGCTTTGTAACCGATCACAGAGTGCGCCTGTCCACAGACTCGGTTGATCGGCTCACCTTCATAAAAATGAATCAGTCTTGGATCACCAGCTACCAAGCACCTGATGCTGATGTATAATTTTTTTATGAATATGAGATCCCTTGAAGAGTGCCTATGCTGATGCTGAGTGACTATCCTGTTATGCTGAGTGACTATCCTATTCCTCCTCAATGTTCATGTTGATAGCTTCTAAGAAAATTTTTGGTTCTGGGCACCACCACCAGCGCCTAAAGCCCAATTTTTCTGCCCCTGTTTAACAGGGGGGCGTAATTACAATTTTTGCTGTAATACTTCACAGCAGAGCACGTTCCTGCGCTCAGCTAGAGTATCTGTGAGGGGTTGCAGTATTGTGGCACCAGCACCAGTGCCTAAAGGCCAATTTTTCTGCCCTTGTTTAACAGGGACGCGTAATTACAATTTTTGCTGTAATATTTCGCAGCAGGGCACGTTCCTGCGCTCAACTAGAGTATCTGTGAGGGGTTGCAGTGTTGTGGCACCAGTGCCTAAAGCCCAATTTTTCTGCCCTTGTTTAACAGGGGCGTGTAATTACAATATCTGCTGTAATATTTTGCAGCAGGGCTCGTTCCTGCGCTCAACTAGAGTATCTGTGAGGGGTTGTAGTGTTGTGGCACCAGCACCAGTGCCTAAGGCCCAATCTTTCTGCCCCTGTTTAACAGGGGCATGTAATTACAATTTTTGCTGTAATATTTGGCAGCAGGGCCCGTTCCTGTGCTCAAAAAGAGTATCTGTGAGGCTTTACAGTGTTGTGTCACCACCACCACCACTGCCGCCTAAGGCCCAATTTTTCTGCCCCTGTTTAACAGGGGCGCGTAATTACAATTTTTGATCTAATATTTCACAGCAGGGCCCGTTCCTGCGCTCAACAACAGAATCTGTGAGGGGTTTCAGTGTTGTGGCACCACCACCACTGCCTAAGACCCAATTTTTCTGCCCCTGTTTATCAGGGGCGTGTAATTACAATTTTTGATACTAATATTTCACAACAGGGACCGTTCCTTCGCCCACCAAGAGTAACTGTGAGGGCTTACAGTGTTGTGGCCACACCACCACACCACCAAAGGCCCAATTTTTCTGCCCCTGTTCAACAGGGGCATGTAATTACAATTCTTAAAATAATATTTCACAGCAGGGCTCGTTCCAGCGCCCACCAAGAGTCAGGGTAAGGTGTTGCTTACAGAACTGAATTTAATGTATAATACAGTGTACAGAGGTCAGTAGTATGTAGGGTAGTGTACAGAGGTTAGTAGTATGTAGGGTAGTGTATAGAGGTCAGTAGTATGTAGGGTAGTGTACAGAGGTCAGTAGTAGGAAGGGTGGTGTACAGAGGTCAGTAGTAAGAAGGGTGGTGTACAGAGGTCAGTAGTATGTAGGGTACTGTACAGAGTTCAGTAGTATGTAGGGTGGTGTACAGAGGTCAGTAGGATGTAGGGCAGTGTGCGGGGAACAGTAGGGCACACGCTGGGGGAGGGTCGGGAGAGCATACACTAGGGGGGGATCGGGAGGGCATACACTGGGGGTATCAGGAGGGCATACACTGGGGGGGATAAGGAGGGCATACACTGGGGGGATCAGGAGGGCATACACTGGGGGGGATCAGGAGGGCATACACTGGGGGGATCAGGAGGGCATACACTGGGGGGGAGATCAGGAGGCATACACTGGGGGGGAGATCGGGAGGGCATACACTGGGGGGTCGGGAGGGCATACACTGGGGGGGTCAGGAGGGCATACACTGGGGGGGTCGGGAGGGCATACACTGGGGGGGTCGGGAGGGCATACACTGGGGGGTCAGGAGGGCATACACTGGGGGGATCAGGAGGGCATACAGTGGGGGGGGATCAGGAGGGCATACACTGATACTGGGGGGGATCAGGAGGGCATAAACGGATACACTGGGGGGGATCAGGAGGGTATACACTGATACACTGGGGGGGGTTCAGGAGGGCATACACCGGTGGGCAGTCATAATCTTTTAATGAGTTAACTTTCTCACTTGTCATGAAAAGAAGATGAAGATCTTATTTGTTATCTAACAGCACCTCTATGCTAAGCTGCAGTAACTCAGCAGACTCAGCATAGAGGTGCCTGTAAACAAATCCACAATGTAGTGCTAGCAGCAGATCTCACCTCCAGGAACTTTCACACGGCTCTCTCTGCTCAGCAGCTGCACACATCTCCCTCTTCCAGACCAGAGTGATCTTGGGGAAAAGGCACATCCCCATCCCGCCCACTCAAGCAGCAGCCTGCAGGAGAGAGAGGCTGAAAAACTGCAGGGGGGTACAGGGGGCGGAGAGTGCAGTCCCGAGGTTTCTGAGCAGTAATTCATGCTTAGAATGGCTGTGAGTTGTCCTGACTGCAGATCTGGTTACCCGGGGTGCGCTCCCACTCATTCTTTAATATTTTCTCGGGGGGGTGCAATTTCCCCATTGCCCCCCCCAGATACGCCCCTGCCAAGAATAACTGTGAAGGCTTACAGTGTTCTGGTACCACCAACACCTAAGGCCCAAATTTCTGCAGAGTGTATAGGGCAGGCCATATAGTATATACAGGCTGTCCCCTACTTTCAAACATACGACAAACGACTCCTACTTACAAACGGTGGGAGACAACAGGAAGTGAGAGGAAATCTACCCCTAGGAAGGGAAATTCTCTCCTGTAAGAGTTAATATGGGAAAAAGGTGTCTCCACTGATGCTTTATCACCAATCCTTGTTTCCCTAAAATTCCCCAAATTTTCAAAATCCAATTGTCATTGGGACAGAAAGTGAGGTGAAATCTTCTGAACTGGGGCACAGACAGCAAAACAAATGTTACAGGGGTGATCATAACCCTTCCCTATGTTATTCAAAAAACTTAAAAATAGATTTTTTGGCTGGAGCTACACTTAAAAAATGTACCTGTTCCAAATTACAAACAGATTCAACTTAAGAACAAACCTACAGTCCCTGTCTTGTTTGGACCCCCTGTATACTGCTGTTCAGAGTTTATAGGGCCCGGGGGACCCATGCCTTTTTTTTTTAAATGGGTAGGGTGTTCCCCTTAATATCCATAGAAGACCCAAAGGGCCTGGTAAAACTTTCTTTTGCATTGATTCATGTCCCCTGGGGCAGGACCCACATCCCCAAACCCTTTTTAGGACAATAACTTGCATATTGCCTTTAAAATTTGCACTTTTGATTTTTCACGTTCGAGTCCCATAGACTTTAACAGGGTTCGAACGTTTGCGCAAACTTTCGGTCCGTTTGCATGTTCTGAATTCGAACCGAACCGGGGGGTGTTCGGCTCATCCCTAGTCCCCAGCTATGACCTGTCTGAGGTTCACATTTACCACATAAATTCAATACCACCATCAAGGGCTCTGGTGAAAAACAGGTACTTCCAGAGCCTACACCTTGACATAGGCTTTTTCCCAACTTGCAGTTGGTTCCAATCCTCCAATTACTTATTTTCTTTCGTAGATGATGAACCCTAAATCCTTACAACAATACTACTATTGGATGACCAGTATGTACCACACAATGAGTCCAGTGGTTGTAAATAATTAAAGGAGTTGTAAAGGCAGAAGGTTTTTTTATTTTAATGCATCCTATGCATTGGGATAAAATGCTTTCTGTGTGTAGCAGCCTCCCCAACACCCCTAATACTTACTTGAGCCCCATCTTTGTCCAGCAATATCCACAAGTCCCTCAGCCATCCGGGACTCTCCCTCCTGATTGGCTGAGACACAGCAGCGGCGCCATTGGCTCCCACGGCTATCAATCAAATTCAGTTAGCCAATCAGGAGGGAGAGGGGGAGCAAACGGCAACTCTGTGTCTGAATGGACACACAGAGCTGCAGCTTGGCTCAGTTGCCCCCATAGCAAGCTGCTTGCTGTGGGGGCACTCAACAGGAGGGAGGGGCCAGGAGCAGCAAAGAGGGACCCGAGAAGAGGAGGATTCAGGCTGTCCTGTGCAAATCATCTGAAACAGAACAGGTAAGTATAATATGTTTGTTATTTTATTTTTTAAACTAGACTTTACAATCACTTTAAAACTGTAATACATGCAAATATATGAAGATACCCTTTAATCTGGATTTATTTATTTATTCTACAAATAAATGTATTATTAAACAAGCTAGTATAAGTAGCAGAGCTTGACTTTATATCTGCTTGTTATAGTCTCCTGCACTGCAATGTAAGACAGGGTTGCCAGGCTAACATTTATCTAGAGATATTAGAGAATGATCGGTCATGTATGCCCATTAATGTGTTCAGCAGCAGCTTCTGCTCTAAACAGTAATATTTTTGATACATGCACTTACCTATTCATGCATTAAAGTAACATTAAACTATTTTGGTTTTGTTTAAATAAAATAACAAACATCTTATACTTACCTGCTCTGTGCAATGTTTTGCACAGAGCAGCCCCGATATTCCTTTTCTGGGGTCCCCTGCCAGCACTTCAGGCCCCTCTTCTTTGGCGAGTGCCCCCATGAAAAGCTGGCCCCCTGCCAGCACCCGTGTGGCCCAACCCCCTCATCACAGCATTTGATTGACAGCAACGGAAAACAATGGCTTTCACTGCTATCAATCTGCCCGAGGAGGGAGACAGCGGCAAGAGCCAATGCTCTTGTGCACATCGCTGGATCGGATCAGGCTCAGGTAAGAAAAAGGAGAGGGCTGGGGGGGTTCCTGCAGCAGAGAAGTTTTTTACCTTAATGCATAGAATGCATGTATCCTGATCCCTCATATCTGCTCCCCTTGTGCAGGATTTCAGTCTTGGTTCACTCCTTTCCTTACACCTCATGTTTCACTCCTTTCCTTACACCTGTGATCTGTGTCCCCCATTTTGTGTATATTGTATGTAATTAGTTAGGCGGTTATTTAGGTTGCTTGTTAGGTATTTTTGTCAATTAGTTATGGTTTACTTGTATTTTCACATTTTCTATGTATTTTTGGTTGCTGGTGCTTGGATGTGTTTTGTTTCTCTGTTATTAAACTTGCTTAAATCATATATAGTCTGGTCTCAGTTTCCTGAGTGTAGCTATGCAGATGTGGACATCTCTGCAGTCAATATCCTTGACAACCTTCTTTCTTGTGTAGTGACAGGTAGGTGAACAGCCTTAACAAACTGCAATATTCTCTTGCTTTACTGCGCTAATCCCACTGGACTCCATGCTCCTGCTTGGGTTGCCTTGTGGATAATCCCACTCTGGGTGGTGTTAAGGGGTTGAAGGATGCTAAATTTTGGCAAGGCCTTTAAATTACCGTAGTCTTTCTTCAGATGGGTCTGTACCACCATTTTTTCTACTGTTATATTTTTTGGGGCAGAGATGCACTGTGCCAATCAAAATAATTGAGGTTCTTGCACTTATATCTCAGACATATTTAAATGGCATAAAACTTAGATCCTGAGTTTATATATTTGCATCAAGCTTTTAGACCTGTGCAAAGACCACTTTGAGAAACACTTTTGTGCAAAATATGCAGTTTTTAATAGATTATTAGTTCCCACTAATCGGGTGAGTATGATTTTCATAGTTTGTTTATACAACCCCTGTAAGATCATGCATATTCTCCTTGTTATGGTTATTATAAATTATACAATTGTCATGATGGTATCTCCTAGGTTCCAGGAAAAGCTTTCATGTATAGATCAAGAAATATGTCAGGAGGATTAAGATTAAATAATCATTGAAAGAAAAATATTTTGGACTTTGTGGGGCACCATCCCAAACTGATCTAGTAATACTTACATGCTATCATGTCATTAAATAGGTCTCCCTCTGGTGCTGTGCAAGGAGTATTCCTGATATTGTGTAGAACACCAGCATAACATCCCCAGCAGGACACAAGTAAATGACATCAGAGTGCCGTGCTATGAAATACAATATTTCTTTGAAATGCTGTTCTTTCATAATCTCTCCAGGAGGGATTGTATTCATTATAAGCAGTGTTTATTTTGGCGAGTTGCTGTTTTTGCACTTCAGATAAAACAGCTAAGACTCAAAAACTCCTAATGTTTATTTGTACATGAAAAAGGTTTGTCCACGCAAAACAGGTCTTTATGTTTTAGGTAGATTCTGGCAGGTTTAATCATGCGCCACCTTCTTACGTCTTCAGAGAACTCTGTCATCATGACCCTTGAAATCCTCCTCTTAACTACTTATTTTTTCTTACAGATATCCATGTATGAGGAATAAGGCTTGTACCACAACCAAAACTCTGAGGTCAGAGCGGACACCTGAGAACCTTTGTAGATCTCTTGGTAGGTACTTTGGGTGACTGCTCTTGTTTAGCCTATGTAGAAGAGAGGGGAGGGACATCTATGGTGTATGCCAACCTTTCTCAACCTTTTCAACACAGTGAGACCCCTGAAATAGCTTTCTAGTCTCAGGTAACCCCTGCTAAAAAATGACTTTATCTACAACTCATGATACATTAGTGTGATAGTTAGCGGGAAGAATGCTCCTTTCACTTGTGGAAATTGGGAATAATTACCCCCTTACAAATAGCTAAAAAGATAAAGGTGTGAATGGGAACTTATCTGAAGGGCAGAAATTACTCATTGCTCAAGGAACCCCTAGCAACCACTGGATGAACCCTGGTTGAGAAACCTGCCCTGATAGAGCTACTGGCCATCCAGGATTTACATCCTCGTCATACAGAGAAGGTTGCTATCAGTGGCCCACAAGATACAACATGGCCACTAAAGCTTAGTACACACTATCCAATTTTTTTTCATTCAACCCAGCTGAGGAGCTCAGGAGGAGATACTTTACTAACTATTTAATGTTAGTACAGCGATCTCCCTGCTGAGCTACAGTGTTCTGACAGGGGAACGGCCGCCCCCCTGCCAGAACCCACTGGTAAGCGCTCTCTCCGATCGGCATTCAGCAGACATTTTTCGGTCATGCCCCTTCAACAGAAGCCAGGAGACTTCTGTCGAACCGGCTGCCGTACACATGGGCCATATGTCGGGCAGTTTCTATTGAACCAGCCAATACCGCCTGACATTTATCCTGCCCGGGCTTAAGGTGTAGAATAGTTATATGGTATTATAGCAAAGGGTAAGGTTGAAAATGACCAGATAGGGGACTGTATTATGTCTATTCCACTTTAAATGAATTATCAGCTCTGAGTGGACTCACCCTTCCTCGAGGCTCCATTCACATTTGGCATTTTGGGATCTTCAGCAGAATCCCAAATGTGAACGAAGCCTTAACGTTTATGTAAAAGACATACAAAGGCAGCTTGAGAGAGGCAACTGTGTTTTAATAGTTAACATATCTGAAATACAAATCCAAGGCAAACAGAGATAAGAAATGTTGCAGAGAGAATATCTTTTACAGTTTCTGAGGGTTTTGTCCAAGCTGTGTTCTTGCCTCAGGTACTTTTGGAAAAAAATTGAGGAAAAGCCAATGAAACGTGCTGTTTTAGTGGCTCACTGGGACCTCTTTAGTGTGCTGTGTCTTTTGGAGTGATGTCACGGCAGGTTTTCAACAGACAACAGATTCTCAGACCAACCTTTAGATTGCTATGATTAATTCCTGCACTTCACCAGTAATACATTTGGTTCAGGACATTTCAGAAACATGCCACTAATCACTTTATCAGAAATACAATATATGTAGAGAATCAATAACTACCGGTATTTGGTGACAAAATGTATTTCTTATGGCGTCCCTTTGGCTTTTACTGCTGAGCACATTTTGCAGCAATTTTAATTTGTATTCCTTTGTATGGCAACAGCTACCCATGATATGAATGAACCCATAAGGTCTAAACCTGGAAAAAGTTATTTAGTGAATGAACTTCACTAGAAGGGTCTGAACACATGAACACAAGGGCAATTTACTAAAGTAAAGTGGAGTGAGTCTATGTTTCCATCAAGCCAATCTTATGCAGCACATATGTTTAAAAAGACAATGCCCCCTTTCCCATCCAGGGCAAAGTGATAGTGTCTCTGTAAACCCTTGTTACTGACTTTGCCAATTTCCTTTGACACTCTGGCCTCTGCTTCAGCCAGCACCTTAATCCCTAGTTTCTGCTGGTGTCGGAAGCTAAAGTGATGTCGCTCTCTCTGTTATAAGACAGTCCAGAGGCCTAGAGATTGGCTAATAAACCTGAGCACTGTCACAGGGGAGAGAGTCACATGCTTCCCCATACCCAGAAGAACCAGGTATTGTCACCGGCTGTAATGGAAGAAGAGTTGCAAGGGAGTGTTGGCAAGTTAAGTATAACTGGATTGGGGGGGAGCATTTACAAAGACAATAAATGGTCAAATTGATAATGTCTCTTTAAAGCATAGTGGAGGTTTGCTTCACTTTAGTACCTCAGCCCAAAAATTTATAAAGGTGTTTTGCTGCTAATGTGTATATTCACTGTTCATCCAAATTGGGTAAAGGGGGTAAATCTATAATTAATGATATTTAACAGCTTTTCATTTTAAAACCAGATCCTGCTTTGTAACTGAATAAAGTTCTCTTTTGACTATAGAAAAAAACAACACTTTAGAAACGGTTACATATAACTTTAGCAATCCAAGGCTACCATTACTTTTATAAAAACAATTACTAACATACTTTACCATCCAACATTTTAAGGGCTGGTGTATACATGCATTTCTTTACATCAGAACTGCTTTTTTTTACCAATACAATTTAATGGGAATGCAAAAGCAGCTTAAAACAGGTCAGAGGCAGCTCAGAAGGAATAGAGGCTGAATGCACCCATAAACATGTTGGACTCGCCTTAAAATCTAAAACCGCCACAATTTAGAGCGCTGCCTATTTCAACAAGTACCCCTCATTGCCAACCACATTTCAACAAACCAAATCCTTTACTGGTGAACTCCGCATTTTAATGCTCTGACTTTCTGGATGTTTTTTTTTTCAATGGTAACATCTGTGAGAACTGAAATATTGTCACAGGATATTATCTACAATTTATTGCATGTGCCTGGACTATGTCTACATGAATTGTATCACTTGTCAATTGTTATTGCTGTATGTAATACATTATTATTTAACTTGACTAAAGGGCATTTTAGACATATTAGTGTGCTAGCGTCCATTTTTGAAAACCTATAGCAACAGTAATAGTTCTTTTACCACTGCTGTCTACTTTGAATTCTGTAAAAGGATAATATTATACAAAAGGTCTTTGCACTAATGTACAGTATGTATATGCTATATTGTAAAATTCAGGTATAGTAGTGGGAAAAAGCCAAAGAAGAAATCCCAGAAGAAAAATTAGTTTCATAAAGTTTTCAGCCTGTAACAGATAAGGAAATCTGTATAGGATTCAGTAACAGCCCATAAGTCAGAGCAGATTCATGTATAGAATCCTTGCCTCCACCACTTCCTTTGATAAGAGGAATTTGCTCTTAGCTAATGTGATGAGTTTTCAAACTTTTATTACAGCTTACGGTCAGAAGAAAGACTGGCCAGGTTATCCCTACTGGAGTTATGCTTTAAAATGTGTTTCCACCTTTGCAGCCACATTTAGGAACCTGTATGTTTGTTATGTATTCCCATTCACATATAGTACCTAAAAATAAATAAAAACTTTTTTTGACCTTTTTAGTTGTTCCTTTGGGCAGGATTATAGACTGATTTCTGTAGCCAGCTTGTATTGCTCAGAATAACTTTAATAATAAATAATAATAATAATAATAACTTATGGGGCGTACACACGGTCGAACTTTTCAGCTACAAAAGTCCGATGGACGCCGACGGACCAAATCCGGTGGACAATCCGATCGTGTGTGGGCTTCCCCGGACTTTCAGCGGACTTTTCCAGTCGCAAATCTGACGGACTTTAGATTTGGAACTTGCTTCAAATCTTTATGTCGTAACTCCGCTGGACCCAGAAATCCGCTCGTCTGTATGCTAGTCCGACGGACAAAAACCCACGCTAGGGCAACTATTGCTACTGGCTATCAACTTCCTTATTTTAGTCCAGTGTATGTCATCACGTACAGATACGTCGGACTTTTGTGTGATCGTATGTAGGCAAGTCCGTTCGTTAGAAAGTCCGCCGCAAGTCCGCCAAAAGTCCGTCGAAAGTTTGTCGGACGGGCTGTCGGACTTTTGTAGCGGAAAAGTCCGACCATGTGTACGCCCCATAACTTGTAATGTGCTCATAGGTGTGCGCAGCCTATTGCATTAGGCTGTGCACCCCAAAGCTTAAACACACATGCGTGTGTGTGTATATATGTGTGTGTATATATGTGTGTGTATATAACAAATATTTTAAAATGTATAGAAACATGGACTGTGCCAGTAGAGCAGAGGTTTATGTCAGTAGGACAGTGGATGGTGTCAGTCAGTAGAGCAGTGGATGTGTCATGGATGGTGTCAGTCAGTAAAGCAGTGGAAGTGTCAGTAGGACAGTGGATGGTGTCAGTCAGTAGAGCAGTAAAAGTGTCAGTAGGACAGTGGATGGTGTCAATCAGTAGAGCAGTGGAAGTGTCAGTAGGACAGAGGATGGTGTCAATCAGTAGAGCAGTGGATGTGTCAGTAGGACAGTGGATAGTGTCAGTCAGTAGAGCAGCGGATGTGTCGGTAGGACAGAGGATGGTGTCAGTCAGTAGAGCAGTGGATGTGTCAGTAGGACAGTGGATCATGTCAGTCAGTAGAGCAGTGGAAGTGTCAGTAGGACAGTAGATGGTGTCAGTCAGTAGAGCAGTGGAAGTGTTAATAGGTCAGTGGATGGTGTCAGTAGAGCAGTAAAAGTGTCAGTAGGACAGTGGATGGTGTCAGTCAGTAGAGCAGTAAAAGTGTCAGTAGGACAGTGGATGGTGTCAGTCAGTAGAGCAGTGGAAGTGTCAGTAGGACAGAGGATGGTGTCAGTCAGTAGAGCAGTGGATGTGTCAGTAGGACAGTGGATCGTGTCAGTCAGTAGAGCAGTGGAAGTGTTAATAGGTCAGTGGATGGTGTCAGTAGAGCAGTAAAAGTGTCAGTAGGACAGTGGATGGTGTCAGTCAGTAGAGCAGTAAAAGTGTCAGTAGGACAGTGGATGGTGTCAGTCAGTAGAGCAGTGGATGTGTCAGTAGGACAGTGGATCGTGTCAGTCAGTAGAGCAGTGGAAGTGTTAATAGGTCAGTGGATGGTGTCAGTAAAGCAGTAAAAGTGTCAGTAGGACAGTGGATGGTGTCAGTCAGTAGGACAGTGGATGGTGTCAGTCAGTAGAGCAGTGGAAGTGTCAGTAGGACAGTGGATGGTGTCAGTCAGTAGAGCAGTGGAAGTGTCAGTAGGACAGTGGATGGTGTCAGTCAGTAGAGCAGTGGATGTGTCAGTAGGACAGTGGATCGTGTCAGTCAGTAGAGCAGTGGAAGTGTTAATAGGTCAGTGGATGGTGTCAGTAGAGCAGTAAAAGTGTCAGTAGGACAGTGGATGGTGTCAG
Organism: Aquarana catesbeiana; assembly: GCF_042186555.1. Lineage (NCBI taxonomy): Eukaryota > Metazoa > Chordata > Amphibia > Anura > Ranidae > Aquarana > Aquarana catesbeiana. Next base: position 343,331,570 of record NC_133326.1, read on the forward strand.
TCAGTAGAGCAGTAAAAGTGTCAGTAGGACAGTGGATGGTGTCAGTCAGTAGAGCAGTGGAAGTATTAGTAGGACAGTGGATGTTGTCAGTCAGTAGAGAAATGAATGGTGTCAGTAGAGCATTGTATGGTGTCAGTCAGTAGAGCAGTAAAAGTGTCAGTAGGACAGTGGATGGTGTCAGTCAGTATAGCAGTGGATGTATCAGTAGGACAGTGGATGGTGTCAGTCAGTAGAGCAGTGGAAGTGTCAGTAGGACAGTGGATGGTGTCAGTCAGTAGAGCAGTGGAAGTGTCAGTAGGACAGTGGATGGTGTCAGTCAGTAGAGCAGTGGAAGTGTCAGTAGGACAGTGGATGGTGTCAGTCAGTAGAGCAGTGGATGTGTCAGTTGGACAGTGGATCATGTCAGTCAGTAGAGCAGTGGAAGTGTTAATAGGTCAGTGGATGGTGTCAGTAGAGCAGTAAAAGTGTCAGTAGGACAGTGGATGGTGTCAGTCAGTAGAGCAGTGGATGTGTCAGTAGGACAGTGAATGGTGTCAGTCAGTAGAGCAGTGGAAGTATTAGTAGGACGGTGGATGTTGTCAGTCAGTAGAGAAGTTAACGGTGTCAGTAGAGCATTGTATGGTGTCAGTCAGTAGAGCAGTAAAAGTGTCAGTAGGACAGTGGATGGTGTCAGTCAGTAGAGAAGTGAACGGTGTCAGTAGAGCATTGTATGGTGTCAGTAGGGCAGTGGCAGTGAATTTTGTCTGATTCCTGTGAATACAAGTCACATATGGCCAGCTTGCCCCTTAGTAGTTTATAACTGATAATAAAGATCTGCCAGCACAGTACAGACAAGGTTAATTACAATTAACATAACTCTCCAGCCTCTTTCTTAAAGGGGTTGTAAAGGTAAAAAATTTTTCACCTTAATGCATTCTATGCATTAAGGTGAAAAAACTTTTGACAGTACCGCCGCCCCCAGCCCCCCCGTTTTACTTACCTGACGCCTCGAATCTTCGCTGCTCGTCCTCGTCATCTTCATTGCAGCTCAGCCTGGTCGCTGATTGGCTGCAGTGGATGGATTGAAAGCAGCGCAGCCATTGGCTCGCGCTGCTGTCAATCACATCCGATGACGCGGCGCGCCGGGGGCGGGGCCGAGTGATACAGCGAGCAGCTATAGCCGCCGGCTGTATCACGGGAGCGCGCCCGCAAGCACTCACCACCATGCGAGGGAGCTCGCATTAAGGTGGTAAATGCTTGCGGGGAGGAGCTGAAACAGCCGCCGAGGGACCCCAGAAGACCAGGTTCGGGGCCACTCTGTGCAGAACGAGCTGCACAGTGAAGGTAAGTATAACATGTTTGTTATTTAAAAAAAAAAATACCTTTACAACCCCTTTAACATTACATAAAACATACATTACATAAAAACAAAGTTTTTAGGAAAGAGCAAGTAAAAGGGTAAGCAGGAATTTTTAAATATTTTTTTACAGTTATGATGTGTGAATGAGAACACATTACAAATGTGAGATAGGTGTTATCCCAATTTGGCTGTAAAGTTGAAATACACAAGCCAAACTTTCAGGTTGGACAGTATTAGAAGGACTAAAGTTAAAGCACTTTTATCCTCTTCTTGTTGAAATCATCAAAGATGATCGGGAATCATACAAGCCAACTAACAAGAGAATGCAAGAAACTAAAAGTGGAGTTTTACTCCGTTTATTGATTTCCTGCATTGGATAATACACTAGATGGCACTACAAAAAAAAAAAAAAAAAAACAACAAAACTTTGCCATCTACAGGTGATATAATGTAAACATAAATCTTGTCTGCATTATCTGTACCACATGAAGAATTATGCTTATAGAGCACCAGCTAATCCAACATTTATGCTGTAATACATATTAAATCGTTTCACCTAGTAGGTTGCATGAAAGGGTTCATCCTTCAACCATTTTATGTGTGAAATCTGGCCCTGTAAATGCTACATGCAATGGAACACAACTCAGAAGAGAGTATTACATTGCAGAATAAGGAATTCTTCTATACAAAGGCTTTGTCAATCCTGCTCAGGTTTGTTTTTTTTTTTTTTTTGAAAGATGCAGAACTTTTACTTTTTTTTTTTTTTTTAAATATGTCTACAAGAGGTCTGCAGAATGAAATGTGAACAAATCACAAGTGAATATAGGAAAAGAGTGGTTATATATTGTGCCAATGACCGAGTGGCCTAATAGTAGCCGTATCCTTCCACGTGTACCCTAAAGCCTTGTACATACCCTTAGATTTTCAGAGAACCGAACGTCCGATTTTTGTGGCATGCTAGTCTCATGTCGAAAGTGAAGAGGTTACTCAAGATATATGAAAATTTTCGTACGACAGAATACAACTTCAGAAGTGACGTAATGTGTTTAATAGTTTTGTATGTATTCTTTCGTTTCTGAGCATGCGTAGTTTTGCTCTTATGATTTTTTTTCGTATGAAAACTGTACTAATGAAACATAAATCGGACGTTGAGTTCACATCCGATAATAATTTTATAGTCTGCACATCCAGGTTTTGTCTGAAGAAAAATTGTAATCGGCTGTCGAAAGCAACGTACTAATAATCCAAAAATTGTCAGACAGCTCGTCGTACAAAATTTTCTTTCCGATTTTCATATCGTGTGTACGGGCCTTAAAATGCAGCTATCAATACTCATATACATTTTGCTAGATATAAGTGAAAATGGTTCTTCAGTCATCTTTTGAAAAATTAAAAGTTAGCAGATACAAAAACTGGCCTATCCCAAGATCCAGCACAGTCATCACCTATCCAGTTTTTTCACTGGGCTTCGGTCCCTGGCACCGGCATACTAACTGTGGGCAGCCAGCTGTGACTACTTGTGGCCTCACATCTGAATGGTCCCTCAGCTTTCTGGGACCTGTGACGACTCCCAGAAGGCTGAGGGGGAAGGAGGGGGCTAACCTCAGCTTGGATCGCAGCGGCGATGTGACCAGAGGTGGGAGCTGGTACCTGTCAAAACCCCCCAAAAAATATGTGCCAAGGGGAGGGGGAGGAGGAAAAGTGTAACTTCCCCTTTTGGTTGAAATTCCACTTTAAATACTCACTGTTCTGTTCTGCAGAGAAGAACACTTCTTCAGAAGTTAGCAAAGTGTCCATGAGCTGTAGAACACAAAGTTGTATACTGTACATAGCAAGGTATGTGTACTGTGTAAGTGCTGATTGCAACTGGGTGCTGACATTTTACCTAATCCACTGCAAGCAGCAAGTACAGGACCTAAAATCAATGGTTTTTCTCTTAATCACTTGTAACAAGAAGATAAGCTTTTTTCTGTTTTAAAGTAAAGTCGGCCACATGGATCGAATGTCTGCCACTTTAGCAGGAAAGGCCAAATTTCAATCTATTTATGGTTGTTCCCGTTCACGAGAAGTAGATCTATTAATTGACTTTTCATGAACGGAACTGCTGGAAAATTTCTGCTGAATTAGTGCATGAAGCCAATAGTCTGCAGTGCTTATCGGTGTATTCTGATGGTGGTGGAGTACTACTGTCAGAATACAAAGACACAGAAACAAAGAAAAAGAATGGGACTTTAAATTAGGCTTATTGCTGCAAAAATGAGTGTATGAAGTAACACTACTCACCATACAATCACTATCTTCCAGATTGGTGCAGATTGTTATTAGATCATCTATCCTCTATGAGATTGCATTGTGATGACTTGACCTGCCTATGAGCTGACCCCCTGACTTGGTTTTGGGTTTCCTGCCTCAGCTCTGGGCCAGGCATGTGATGGGGACCCCCTCTCCCACCCCCTTCATCCTCACATGAGCCGGTTTAGTTCTTGGGCTGATCTGTAAGTATTAGTATATCCAAACACTCCCTAAGGGAACTTTTATTACCATTTAGAAAGTTTTCCCTCCCTCATTTTTTATGAAGGGTTATATATATATATGATTTTTCTGTACTTACAGTGAATGAATGTTTGCATCCATACTCCTGATGAGTGATTCACGAAACGCGTAGAGTTTTCATGTGGTGCCAAGACAGTTCGGCTTTTATACAGCATGTACTCAGTTATGGATATGTATCATCATTGTAGACAGTGTATGTGTTTATGGTATACTTTTACCAAAATGTCAGCTTTTATATATGGTTATGTATGTTTTGAAAACATTATCATGCATTTCTAGACTACGGAATTGCTTATGATACAATAAAGGTTTTATCATATGTTTACTTCTAGGCTCATTTTTGCAGCAATAAGCCTCATTTAAAGTCCCATTCTTTTTCTTTGTTTCTATTTCATATAGCCAGGGATAGGGGCTTTTTACTGTGGACTGGTCAAGTCACACTTTTCTCCTTTTAGAATACAAAGACACAGCCAGGAGGATTTCCCTATCCATCTCAAAAATTTTAATGGGGAAATCAGCTCAGTTTTTTTTTTTATTCAGCCGCACTGGCTGAAAAAAAAAAAAAAAAACAGTAATGTATGGCCAGCTTGTGACTCCACTTTTGTTGGGAAAAAAAATCCAGATGAGTTAAATACAATGTGAAAGTTTTTGCAAACACTGCTGTTAATTTGTATCTGTTTCAGTTCAGTTCTGAATGCAGTACCAGACCACTTCTGAGTGGGAGGGTCTGCCTGCCTCAATCAGATCTAGTGCTGGAATATGAATATGGAACACTGCATCCCTAGCACCCCTGTACAGGTGACAGACCAAATAATTACCAAGTACAGAGCTGGGGGTGTCTACAACTGTACCTCAAATTCTGTTCAGACTTGTTGAAAAACAGTGAGCTAGTCACGTGTACAGAGAAAAACATTTCTAGGGGTGGTCCGCACATAAACTGGGGACCAACTAACCCATAATAAAGCTCCATGCACACTGGCTTAAAAATCGCTGCTTCTACAGGAGTTTTATGTTTTGCCTGTAGAAGCTGCTCAATGTTATCCTATGTGTCCATGCACATTAGGACGATTACAGGCATATTTTAAGCTCAACGTTTAGAGACAGGAAAACAACCCTTGTGATTTGCGTTTCTGATTGGAACTTTCTAGCAGAAAAAAACACAAAACTTTCCCAAACTCACTCCAAAAAAAACGCTCTATATAGGCATTTTTTTCTGCCAAGGGAACAGATGTTTTTTAAGCCCAGTGTGCATGGAGCCATAGTTGCTGGCATTATTGCAAGGAAGCAACATTTGAATTTTAGAAAACCATAGTGATCTTTAGGTTGAAACTTATTTTTATAACATTAAATGGAAAAAATGGCTGGTGCAGCAATCATTTATATCAGCTTTTCAAAGAAAAAGGAGTCTTCCCTTAAGGCAAAACTTTCTAACTAAAGCCCTGGTAAAGTGATCTGGTCACCCTTAGAACAGTTAATTTACTAGATAAAGTAGCCAATATACCAGTCCATAGACGTGAGATAATCATTGCATTTTCTGGTTGAATTCAACAACTGTATGGCTTGCAGCAAACACCCACTGGGTGCAGCCATTTTGGATAATTAACTCAAATATCCAGGCTAAGTGCAGTATGGAAAGCATGGAGAAGGTGCACTTAAAATAAAAATAACTCCTACATCTACAAACTCTAATCTTGCTTTACTTTTGGTTCACACCAATGTGTTTTTTTAGTGCGTTCTGCAGAAAAACACAACAGTCTATTTAACATGGTTTCCTATAGATTTAGTTCACATCTGTGTGTTTTGAGCCTGTGTGTTTTTTGGAAAGGGTCAAGGATATTTTTTTTCCCACAGCAGATTGCGTTTTGCGTGTAATAGACCTGCACCAAAAATGCAAGTGTTGCGTTTTTGATGCATTTTAGGTTTTGAAGGTTTTTTTTGCTAATAAGAAAGTATGACAGTTCTGTTCATGGCGCGAGACTTTGATGTGACTTTACACTCTCTGGCACTTAAGTCTCATAAAAATCGCACTCCATGAATTGAACTGTCATACTTTCCTTTTGGCCAAAAAATGCACAAAATGCATCAAAAAGGCGTGTTCAAAAGGGCAAAATGCTCTGTAAAAATGCATCAACCGCAACATGCATAGATGTGAACCTAGCCTTAGGTGTTATGCCCCGTACACACGGTCGGACATTGATCGGACATTCCGACAACAAAATCCTAGGATTTTTTCCGACGGATGTTGGCTCAAACTTGTCTTGCATACACACAGTCACAAAAGGTTGTCGGAAAATCCGATCGTTCTGAACGCGGTGACGTAAAACACGTACCTCGGGACTATAAACGGGGCAGTGGCCAATAGCTTTCATCTCTTTATTATTGAGCATGCGTGGCACTTTGTCCGTCGGATTTGTGTACACACGATCGGAATTTCCGACAACGGATTTTGTTGTCGGAAAATTTTATAGCCTGCTCTCAAACTTTGTGTGTCAGAAAATCCGATGGAAAATGTGTGATGGAGCCTACACACGGTCGGAATTTCCGACAACAAGGTCCTATCACACATTTTCCATCGGAAAATCCGACCGTGTGTACGGGGCATTAGACCTAAATCCAGCGTATTTTCCCTACCCAGAAAGTCCTGGTGCTGCATACAGCCTACCATAAACATAAATGACCAGTGCACATGTAGACACAAGTATAGCTTATGGGTATATGCATATGTGCGTATTTTATACTCATGTTTGCGATAGCATTTGTTTATACCCTTGTAAAACTGTGCACAGCAATATATGTCTATGGACGTCTATATGCAGCACCTGGACTTTCTGAGCGGGAGAGCTACATTGGAATTTAAGTTGCACGAGACGCCAATGTGCCAAAGACCTTACAGACTTGCTTATTCCACCATAAAAATGTTCTTGCTTATTATAAACAAACCAAATGATTTCCAATTGAAAAGGATGCGAGGACATAATAGATGATGTAGGGCTTATTTACTGAACAGATAATGCATGATTTCACATAAAGGCAGTTTCAGTTGTGCTCCTAAAATTAGATCGCCCCAATCTGTTACCCCATTTCACTTTGACGCAACCTGCAGTGACACCGCTGGGTCCTGCTAGACACACATGGCACATGTACAACCTATCCGCCAATTGGTCACCACAGGGGGAATACTGGGGAATCCATATGGCTCAATTTTGATAATGCATTGTAGTAATGGTAAAGATGCAGGTTTACTGAAGTCTCGAAATTCTTCAAAACAGTGGCGCATAAAAAACAGCATTTAAAAAATATAACTGAGAGTTGAAAATATCTCTCTCCACCGAACAGCCTTGTCAGCCGGGAAAGGGAATGCAATACATTGCATAGAAGTAGGTCAGTGTCCCTTCCACTTCTGAAAAGCTTAAAACAAAATTCCCGTGGAGATTTTCCTATAATACAATAAACATACTGTGTGTAATAGTTATACATAAGATCTACATATATATATATATATTTATATAGAATATTTATAAATATATTTATAGAGGTGTACAGGTAGAGGCACGTGGTGGATAGAATTAGAAGAGCCTGGCTTGTTTTTTAAGCTCGTTTCTTTTCCATAGTGCCAGGCGGTCAAATTCGGCTATAGTCATTCCAAACACCTGATAAAACTCTTCAGCTGACAGATGGCGCTGTAAAAAGGTGAAACAAAACAGAGATAATGTTACAAGTGATAGCGAAATAAAAAAAAAAAAAAAAGAAAGATTTGTAACTTGTTACTGACAGATCAGAATGTATGACAATTAAAACAGCTGCAACAGTAATAAGGAGAGCCGTAATCCTTGAAGTGTCGTTTATTGGTACAACAGAGTAACAATAAAACAATAATGCTGACGAGTTTTGGCAATAGCCTTAGTCGTAATTAAAACAGCTGCAAAAAAGCTTCTAACAATTCACTTTCAAATAAGGGGGGGGGAGTGTACATCTCATTACAGGTTTCCTTTAAGACCCCGTTCACACTGAGGCAGTTTACAGGCGTTTTAGTGCTAGAAATAGCCTGCCATTCATTGTAATAAGTGCTTTCACACTGGTGCGTTGTGCTTGCGGGACATTAAAAAAAGTTCTGCAAGCAACATCTTTTTTGTTTGGGAGCGCTGTATACATTGGAATGAATGGGCAGTGCTTTCAAAGCGCCTTAACCACTTGAGCTCCGGAAGGTTTTACCCCCTTCCTGACCAAAGCACTTTTTACAATTTGGCACTGCGTTGTTTTAACTGGTAATTGCGCAGTCATGCAATGCTGTACCCAAACCAAATTTGTGTCTTTTTTTCCCCCACAAATAGAGCTTTCTTTTGGTGCTATTTGATCACCTCTGCGGTTTTTATTTTTTGCGCTATACACAAAAAAAAGAGGGACAATTTTGAAAAAAAAAAAACAATATTTTTTACTTTTTGCTATAATAAATATCCCCCAAAATGTTTTTAAAAAACAAATTTCTTCATAAGTTTAGGCCAATATATATTCTTCTACACATTTTTGGTTAAAAAAATCACAATAAGCGTATATTGATTGGTTTGCGCAAAAGTTATAGCATCTACAAACTATGGGAAAGATTTATGGCATTTTTATGGCATTTTTATTATTTATTTTTTTTTTTAGCAGTATTGCGACATTGCGGTGGAACAGATCGGGCACTTTTGACACATTTTTGGGACCAATGACATTTATACAGCGATGAGTGCTATAAAAATGCACTGATTACTGTGTAAATGTCACTGGCAGGGAAGGGGTTAACACTAGGGGGCGATCAAGGGGTTAAATGTGTTCCCTCCTGAGTGTTTCTAACTGTATGGGGATAGGACTGAGTAGGAGAGGAGACATTCCGCTGTTCCTACTTAGTAGGAACAAACAACATGTCTCCTCTCCTCTGACAGCACAGGGATTTGTGTGTTTACTGGTGCTCATGCACGCGATCATGTGTGGCCGGAGGCGATCGTGACCGTCAGCCACGCGCGTCCGGTCCCCCGTCATGTAGCGGGCGCACGCGCCCTCTGGCAGCACTTAAAGGAACCCCGTACCTGTATGGGGTTTCTCGCAGGGGAGCCATTCTGCCCCCGTATATGTACGCGAGCCAGTCAGGAACCGGTTAAAAGCGGTTTGAAAGCACCGCAAAACAGGAGCGACGTTTTAGCTCTAACGAGGCTGCGGCCCCAGTGTGAAAGGGGTCTAATTGCAGTTTTATAGAATGCTGTTGTAATGGCAAATAAATGGGACCCATAGGTGTTCACACAGGGTGTGCCAGGCGTGCCTGGGCACACCCTAATCACCCTGTGTGGTGCAGATTCCCCCTGTTAAGACCCCTGATATTTCACCAAGGTCCCCTAGTGGGGCTCCTAATACAGTTTGTAAAAAAAAAAAAAAAAAAAAAACATTTGTAAAAGATATTATTAAAAAGAATAAAGCTACTGACACCATTCACTGCCTTTCTGACACCATTCACTGCCCTACTGACATCGTCCACTACTCTACTGAGATCCTCAATATATATACACATGCACAAACACGCATATGTGTTTGAGCTTTAATGCAATAGGCTGTGCACACCTAGGATGGGACCCATGCAGGGGACACCTCAAGAAATGACCTTTTACAGACTATGTTGGTACAGACCCTATCTCCATCCCTTACATGAAGGAGCTTCTGAGAAAAATGCACTACTTTTATAAATCTTGTGTTCTAAAGGTGATGACGGCCCACTACAGCAATTCCTGCACTTGTTTTTTAAGAGGAAAATTTGTTTTTAGACCCCTTTCACACTGGGGCTGGCTCGTTTTAGCAGCGCTTTATTGCTGTTTAAGCGGCGCTTTTCGGCCGCTAGTGGGGCACTTTTAACCCCAAAGAAGGGATTAAAAACGCCTGTGTTGCAGTGCTTCCCAAGCGCTTTTGAATCGCATTGGAAGCGCTGCTCATTCATTTCAATGGGCAGGGGCGGTCTGGGAGTGGTGTATAAAGCGCTCCCAAACCACCCCAAAGATGCTGCTTGCTGGACTTTTTCTAATGTCCCACAAGCGCACCGCCCCAGTGTGAAAGCACTTTCACATTCGGGTGGCATTTTTCAGGTGCTATTTCTAGCACTAAAACGCCTGAAAACTGCCTCAGTGTGAAAAGGGTCTTACTTGTAAAGCATGTTTATCATTGGCCTTTTAGATGTTTTGGAAAAGGTTAATCAATATAAATCTGCTGAAAGCATTCTGGTAAATCACTTACTTCCAATCGAGTCCGGTCGGCATCTTTAGGCAGTCTATTCCTCCCTCTAGTGGTTACCATGAGTAATTCATAAGGATAGATCTGTAAAAAAAAAAGATCCAATAGTCAGTGGCACAATATTGCTGAGTTACAAAGAAAACCTATTATGCAATGAATATTCTGGGGTTGTTTTTGGAAATAAGTTTCAGTTTGAAAGAATGCCTTGCTGACTACAGAGATAAATGCTGGCCATTTGCGGGCTGGCTGTGGGCAGCCTGGAGTGGGACAAGCTGCGATATTAAGTCGTTTTTATTTATTTGCTCAAGGAGCTTATTTTAAAAAAGTAACCTTTTCTTTTAAAGCTGAACTCCAGGCAGAGATAAAAGACATAAAATAATATTAATATATGTATTCAGTATTAATACATGCATTAATTATTCATTATGAAAAAATATTTTTTTTTCTAAATTCAAGAGGCATTAGTGTGTGAATCTGTCTTGGTATTATCCTCTTGTAATCCCCTATACAGAAAAGCTCAAACTGGGAGAAGAAAAAGCAGTATAATGAGTAGTAAGGGAATCTGGAGTGCATGTGTTCCAACAAGGAGCATGATGATAGGAGGAGAGAGTTGAAAGTCAGACAGTGGTGCAGGTTCTCTCACTGTCCAATCACAGGTTGGGGGAGGGACAATGCCTTTGTTACTTAAAGTGGAATATCACTCAGGTACAAAAAAAATTAAAAGCCAGCAGCCACAAATATTGCAGCTGTTGACTTTTATTAAATGGGTACTCCCCATTCCAGGAGCTCCCAATGCCACCATCTTTCTTATGGGAAGCCAGCTGTGACTTCCTGTACACGTGTGAGACACGCTGCGCTTGTAGAGTGGTCCCACAGCCTCCTGGGACCTGTGCTGGCATGTACCAGAAGGCTGTGGGTGTGGGGGAAGGGTTGTAACAAACTTCCATGCTTCTCACCTAGGCAGGAAGAGTGGGAGTGCGTACCTGTTGGAAAACAGGGAAAACAGGGAAGATCCGTGGACTTTGTTGGGATTTTCAAATTTTAACATTGCAGTCTATGACACTCATGTCCCAAGGAAAATGCAAAAAAGTATTGCAGGAACTATTTTTTTTTTTTTTTGTGGCTGCAACTTGAGTCACAGCAAATAAGACAGCAGCCATTGAAATTAGTATGTTTTCACATGTCGCAGCAAGTCGCAGCAGCGTGAACTAGGGCTAAAGTACATTTTTTAGTAGAAGAGCAGACATCCAGAAGCCTAATGCCGCATACACACGGTCGGAATTTCCGACAACAAATGTTCGATGGGAGCTTGTTGTCGGAAATTCCGACCGTGTGTAGGCTCCATCGGACATTTGTTGTCTGAATTTCCGACAACAAAAATTTGAGAGCTGGTTCTCAAATTTTCCGACAACAAAATCCGTTGCCGGAAATTCCGATCGCGTGTACACAATTCCGACGCACAAAATTCCATGCATGCTCAGAGTCAAGCAGAAGAGCCGCACTGGCTATTGAACTTCATTTTTCTTGGCTTGTCGTACGTGTTGTACGTCACCGCATTCTTGCCGTTCGGAATTTCTGAACATTTGTGCGACCGTGTGTATGCAAGACAAGTTTGAGCCAACATCCGTCGGAAATAAATCCAGGATTTTGTTGTCGGAATGTGCGATCGTCTGTACGCGGCATAGGAACAAAAACCACAAGTTGCTTTTTACTGCATTTATTATCCAAAAAACAATACTCTTATTGTTCAGTGGGTTATTAAAGCCCATAAGAACTTTTTGGTAAAATCAGCTAAACACATTTCAGGTACATTAAAAAAAAGGTGTGCAAAATCTTATAGTCTTTTTTTTTTTAACAATCAGCTACAGCCTGGGTAGAAAAGCCCGTCTCCTGCAAGCATGCGGCAGAGTGGGACCCTTGATCTCTGTGGGGAAGAGATCTACATGCTGACACATACCTACTGAGTCAGAGCCAGAGCTCTCCCATTAGTGGGGAGCATGAGCTTTGCTGATTGCAAAGTTATAGGTCTGACTGTAGGGGGCATGACAGACCTCTGCACAGAGCTTGTGGGCAGGCCTTAGCCCCAGATTCAGGGAAGGCATGCCTTGTGTAACAAAATAAACCAGGGTCAAGAGTCTTTTTTAAGCTAACAACATATACTACAGGGTTACCAACCTCCCATGGCATTTTTTACTGACAAAGCATGGGGAATTTACTGACGGAGCACATTTTTATTACAGACAACCTAAAAAAAATGCCAGAACTCCTATTAAAAACGAATACAATCAATATTTAAACAGTATAAACACAACATGGAAACGCTAACCATAAACACAACAAGTAATTTGCCTGGTTTACATTTACAAAAGTCAACATAGCATGACAAATTAACAGCCCTTGATATTTACGGACTGTTGTAAAAGTCACAGATTTTTACAAACTGTCAGTAAATTTACTGACGGTTGGCAACTCTGATAGTCTGTCTTATGCCTCGTACGCACGACCTGACTTTCCGGCAGAAAAGGTCTGACGGAATCATTCCGTCGGACATTCCGCTCGTGTGTGGGCTTCATTTTCTTTCTAAAATTCTGACGGACCTAGAAATAGAACATGTTTCAAATCTTTACGACGGAATCAGTTCCTATCGGGAAAACCATTCGTCTGTATGCTATTCCGACGGACCAAAAACAACGCAAGGGCAGCTATTGGCTACTGGCTATTGAACTTCCTTTTTCTAATCCCGTCGTACGTCATCGCGTTCTAAACGATCGGACTTTGGTGTGATTGTGTGTAGGCAAGTTCGTTTCAGCGGAACTCCGTCAGAAAGACCGTCGGAGTCTATTCTGATGGAAAGTCCGGTCGTGTGTACGCGGCATTACTGCAATTTATATTTATAAAATAGCAGATTGCTTCATTTAAAAGAGCACCATTGTTCTTTTTAAGGGTGTTTAGACTACACTGGATGTAATGAACTATTGGGTGGTGAGACTTCGACTAGCTTATATACAATATGTATTAATGACAGTCTTTCAGGTTGTACATAAGCTTTCAGTTTAAGTCAATGAACGACACATCTTGGAGAGTTTCTGATGATTTCTTTGCATAGTAAAGATGTTGGTAGAAAAGTATAGAAAGTAAGTATAACCTATTCTGAACATATTGGTAGAGGGGTGGAGGGTAGAAAAGGATAATTGCAATAAAAGTACATTGATGGCTTAACAAAGACAATGAGCAACCCTCAAAGTACAATATTTCTCAATGACCAATCAGAACAAATCTTTCCCTGATAAGTCAGGTATTCATGACGGTTCACACATATGCAATGACAGGCATTGCATGTGATTCACACCGTATTTCTGTGCAGATCACATGTGATGTCTGTGCGATGAGAACTGTATGGTTGAAATTGTATCACATTCGCACCAAAATGGTGCAGGACCCTTTTTTTTGGCCCGCGCTGGAATCAGATCGCATGGGTGTTCACACCTATGCGATTCTGCACCATTTGACAGTTCACACTGCGATATGTGAACCGATCTGGGGGTGTCATTAACTTTCTATTGACACCAGCAGCGGTTTGCATAGGGCAGTGTGAACCACCGGTGGGTGACATGTGACGTGGGAACCCGCACTGGAATCGCGTGGGTGTGAACCGAGCCTTAAACTGAAATACTATTGGTTGTTACATGTTACTCTATTCTGCATATCATCATTGTTCTTTGTGCTTTCTTTCTGAACAAGCCCATTAACCACTTGACCTCTGGAAGATTTACCCCCCTTCATGACCAGGCCACTTTTTGCGATTCGGCACTAAATTACTTTAACTGTCAATTGCTTGGTCATGCAATGCTGTACTCTTATAAAATTTATGTCATTTTTTCCCACAAATAGAGCTTTCTTTTGGTGGTATTTGATCACCAATTTTGAAACAAAAAAACAATATTTTTTTCTTTCTGCTATAAAACATATCTAATAATTTTCTTTTTAAATAAATATATTTAGGCCAATATGTATTCTATATATACAGTATATATATATATATATATATATATATATATATATATATATATATATATTTTAATACTGGTATCTGCAGTGATCAGTGACTGATAGCGGGACTGCGATATTGCGGTGGACAATCGGACACATTTGACATTTTGCAGGAACCAGTCACATTAAAAATATGCACTGTACTAATGACTGTCTGGGAAGGGGTTAAACATCAAGGGTGATCAAGGGGTTAACTGTGTGCCTAGACAGTGTTTTTGGGACATGTGTGTGCTGCTTTTACTAAGAGATGAATTTTATTCCCTGCTGCGCAGGGACAAAAAATCCATTCCTTTCCCCCTGTCAGAAAGGAGCTCTGCCTTGTTTACATAGGCAGATCTCAGTTCTATGTGTTTACGATTAATCACAGCAGAAGTGCAGAATCACGTATAAATACGTGATCCTGCACAGGAGGGCCACCCTGTAGCAGTTAATCTGCTATAGGGTGGCCTGAAAGTGGTTAAAGCAGAACTATAGGCAAAACATTTTTATTTTATTTTGTATAGCGTAAGGAAGGGTTATAAACTTGCGAGTATTTTATCCTCTGTGTCCCATTGGCGAAATTTCCCTTCATTTCCTGTCCCATAGCCAAAACCCCAGGGTTTTACCAGGCTCACCAGAACTAGTATCTCCCATTGGAAGATTTCCCCTCTATTACTGTTCTAGTGACAACCCACAATTTGGGATTTTCTTTCACTCTCTGTGATAGTGATAAACAGGACAAATAGGGAGGATGAATCTCCTTAACAGGGGCACAGGAAGCAATAAAAAGTAACAGGTGGTGTAACCCCTTTACACTACATCCACAACTAAAAAAAAGTTAAAATGTAATATTCGAATATCCGCACAACAAAAAATGCTACTTTTGGGATAGAGTAAATTTGTGCTGATATGGAGTCTGCCATTGCTTACCCTTCTTTATGACGATGGTACCTGACTGACTCCCATGCCTTCAATGCTTTTTGTGTCACTGATCAAGAACACGTATTTAGCTTAGGAGTTCTGATTTCACTGGCTGTAAGCTTGATGTGGGTTGGTGACTCAAAGTATTGAAGCCACAGACAAGTGGGCACCATTCGCACTAATGTTTTGCCCCACTGCAAATTCAAGCAACAGAAATGTACTAATTCCTATGGCTGGGATTGACAGCTGCGTGCAGATAGCAGTGGCCACTGAGCCCATACTGATGGTGGCAGCTATTCCTGTCTGTTCGCAAAGCCAGCGATCATCGCTAAATGCCCGTGAAAATTCAGCCTTAAAGCGGTGTTCCGCCCCCCCTCCAAAAATTAAAAGACAACGGCTACACATACTGTAGCTGCTGACTTTTAATATTAGGACACTTACCTGTCCTGGAATCCAGCTATGTCGGCACCCCAGCTGATGCTACCATAGTCTGTTGTGCTGCCGCCACCACTGTCTGTATGGGAGCCCGGCAGTGAAACTGCGCATGCGCGAAGCACACTGCACTCTCTTACTGGCCTGGCAGCAGGGGGAGGAGGAGGGGGCTGGACTTCTGACGGACCTTGCTACGGCAAGGTCCGACAGAAGTAAGCCCTTCCCTCCAAAAGGTGCCAAACGTGGAACCGGAAGGGGAGGGGGGTGGAATCAGATAAGCGGTCGTTACACTTTTGGGTGCAACTCCGCTTTAAGATGGACATGAGTAGTTTTCCATAAGCATTAGCTATTATAGGATTGATGGCTAGATTTTAGATCTCCTCCAATGATATGCCTTTTTTTCTGCTTATCTACATGCTCTTGGTAAAATTGAGCTGTCTGAAGATGAGCAGGGTTTAATTCTGGTCCCATGTAACATACTAGTTTCCTTACACATATATACAATATATACAACATGCTTACATAGCTGTCTGCACAGCATGGAACCGTGTGTATATGTATATATATATATATATACACTATATATACACTATATTGCCAAAAGTATTGGGACACCCCTCCAAATCATTGGATTCAGGTGTTCCAACCACCTCCATGGCCACAGGTGTATAAAATCAATCAATCACCTAGGCACGCAGACTGCTTCTCCAAAAATTTGTTAAAGATTGGGTTGGTTTTAAGAGCAGAGTGAATTCAAACATGGTACAGTGATAGGTTGCCACCTGTGCAATGAGTCCATCCGTGAAATTTCCTTGCTACTAAATATTCCACGGTCAACTGTTAGTGGTATTATAACAAAGTGGAAGCAACTGGGAACAAAAGCAATTCAGCCATGAAGTGGTAGGCCATGTAAAATGACAGAGTGGGGTCAGCCCATGCTGAAGCTCACAGTGTGCAGAAGTTGCCAACTGTTTGTAGAGTCAATAGCTACAGACCTCCAAACTTCATGTGGCCTTCAGATTAGCACAACAGTGCATAGAGAGCTTCATGGAATGGGTTTCCTAGGCTGAGCAGCTGCATCCAAGCCTTACATCACCAAGTGCAATGCACAGCGTCGGATGCAGTGGTGTAAAGCACGCCACCACTGGACTCTAGAGGAGTGGAGATGGGTTCTCTGGAGTGACAAATCACACTTCTCTGTCTGGCAATCCTATGGAAGTTGCCTGACTGCATTGTGCCAAGTGTAAAATTTGGTGGAGGGGGGGTTATGGTGAGGGGTTGTTTTTCAGGGCTTGGGGTTGGGCTTGGCCCCTAGATCCGGTGAAGGGAATTTTAAGGTGTCAGCATACCAAGACATTTTGAACAATTTCATTCTGCCAACTTTGTGGGAACAGTTTGGTTATGGCCCCTTACTATTCCAACATGACTGTACACCAGTGCACAAACAAGGTCCATAAAGACATGGATGAGTGAGTTTGGTGTGAAGAAATGTAACTGACCTGCACCTCAATTTGAAAGAACACCTTTTGAAGCTATAGTTATATATATGTTCTGAAAGTGTACGCGCAGGTTTAATTTGAGGGTATGTACATCCAAATTGGAGGAAGGGTTTAGGAATTACAGCTCTTAACAATAGCCAACCACCCTTTTTCAAAGGACCAAAAGTAATTGGACAATTGAATCAAAAGCTGTTTCATGGCCAGGTTTGGGCTACTCCTTCGTTATTTCTTCATCAATTAAGCAGATAAAAGGTCTGGAGTTGATGCTAAGTGTGGTATTTACATTTGGAATCTATTGCTTTGAACCTACATCAAGCGTTCAAAGGAGCTGTCCGTGCAAGTGAAACAGGCCATTGCAAGGCTTCATAAAGGAAACAAATCCATCAGAGAGAAAGCAGAAACATTAGGAGTGGCCAAATCAACAGTTCGGTACATTCTGAGGAAAGAAGAACGCACTGGTGAGCTCAGCAACATAAAAAGTCCTGGGCGTCCACAGAAGACAACAGTGGTGGATGATCGCATTACCCTCTCTATGGTAAAGAAAAGCCCTTTCACAACATCCAGACAAGTGAAGGACACTCTCCAGGAGGTGGGTGTATCATTGTCAAAATCTACAATTAAGAGAAGTATTCACTAGAGCAAATACAGAGGGTTCACCATAAGGTGCAAACCATTCATAAGTCTGATAGAAAAGTCAGATTCAACCCAAAAAACATATAAAAAAAGCCAGACCAGTTCTGGAAAAGCATTATTTGGACAGATGAAACTAGGATTAATCTGTACCAGAATAACAGGAAGAAAAATGCGTGGAGAGGGCTTGGAACAGCTGATCCAAAGCACACAACGTCATCTGTAGAACATGGTGGAGGCAGTGTGATGGCATGGGCATGCATGGCTTCCAGTGGCACTGGGTCATTGGTGTTTATTGATGATGTGACAGAAGCAGCCGGATGAATTCTGCAGTGTATAGAGATATACTGTCAGCACAGATTCAGCCAAATGCAGCAAAGTTGATTGGATGGCGCTTCACAATTATCCAAAACACACTGCAAAAGCAACCCAGGAGCTTTTGAAAGAAAAGAAGTGGAATATTCTGCAATGGCTGAGTCAATCACCTGATCTCAACCCAGTTGCATGTCACTTGCTGAAGGCAAAACTAAAGGCAGAAAAACACACGAATAAAGACAGCTGCACTTAGAGCCTGGCAAAGCATCAGAAAGGAGGAAACCCAGTCTTTGGTAATGTCCATGGGTTCCAGACTTCAGGCAGTCATTGCCAGTGAAGGATTCTCAACAAAATATTAAAAATGAACATTTTATTTATGATTATATTCATTTGTCTAATTACATTTGAGCCCCTGAAAATGGGGGGACTGTGTATAATGGTTGCAGTTTCTAAAATTTGTACTTGATATTTATGTTCAACCCCATGAATTAAAGCTGAAAGTCTTCACTTCAAATTCATGTGGATTGTTTCATTTTAATTTTATTTTTGTGGCATACAGAGCCAAAAGTATGAAAATTGTGTCCGTGTCCAAATATATATGGACCTAACTGTATACCAGCTTCAGCCCCGGAAGATTTTACCCCCTTCCTGACCAGAGCACTTTTTGCGATTCGGTGATCTCTGTCATGTCACAAGGCAGAACGGAGAAATGTCTTGTTTACATAGGCACCTCCCTGTTCTGTGGCTCTGTGACACGATCAGTGGAAGATTGCGTCTGCCGTTCCCGCGGGCCCAGACACGCTGTACGCGGCGCACGCCCGCTAGCCCCGCCATTTAAAGGGGAAGTGCAGGTACGCCCATTTGTCCACCGCTGCCATTGTGCTGATGTATATCGGCGTGCAGCGGTTGGCAAGTGGATACACACAGCAGCCACTTTATTAGGTATACCTGTTGAATTGCTAACACAAATTACTAATCAGCCAATCACATGGCAGCAACTCAATGCATTTAGGCATCTAGACATGGTGAAGACGACTTGCTGAAAATCAAACCAAGCATCATAATGGGCAAAAGAGGATTTAGGTGACTTTGACTGTGACGTGGTTGTTGGTGCCAGATGGGCTGCTCTGAGTATTTCAAAAACTGCTGATCTACTGGGACATCTCTAGGGTTTACAGAAAATGGTCCAAAAAAGAGAAAATATTCAGTGAGCCGTAGTTGTGTGGACAAAAATGCCTTGTTGATGTCAGAGGAGAATGGGCATACTGGTTTGAGATGATAGAAAGGCAACAGCATCTCGAATAACCACTCGTTATAACCAAGGTATGCAGAATACCATCTCCGAATGCACAACACATCAAACCTTGAAGCAGATGGGCTACAGCAGCAGAAGATCACACTGGCTGCCACTCCTGTCAAGGAAAAACAGGAAACTGAGGCTATAATTTATACAGCCTCAGTCAGAATTTGCCATAAACAACATGAAAACATGGATCTATCCTGTCTTGTATCAATGGTTCAGGCTAGAGGTGGTGGTTGTGGTGTAATGGTGTGAGGGATATTTTTTTGGCACACTTTGGGCCCCTTAGTACCAACTGAGCACCGTTTAAATGCCACAACCTACCTGAGTATTGTTGCTGACCATGTCCATCCCTTTATGACTACAGTGTACCCATCTTCTGATGGCTACTTCCAGCGGGATAATGCACCATATCACAAAGCTCAAATCATGTCACCACTGGTTTCTTGAACATAACGATGAGTTCACTGTACTCCAATGTCCTCCACAGTCACCAGATCTCAATCCAATAGAGCACCTTTGGGATGTGGTGAAATGGGAGTCACGCATCATGGATGTGCAGCCGACAAATCTGCAGCAACTGTGTGATGTTATCATGTCAATATGGACCAAAATCTCTGAGGAATGTTTCCAACACCTTGTTGAATCTATGCCAGGAAGAATTGAAGAATTAAGGTAGTACTGAAGTCAAAAGGGGGTCCAACCGGGTACTAGCAAGGTGTACCTAATAAAGTGGCCAGTTAGTGTGTGTGTGTGTATGTGTGTATATATATATATTACGTATACTGTGTGTGTGTGTGTGTATGTATATATATATATATATATATATATATATATATATACAAACACACGGCTCCATGCTGACACAGCTGTGTCAGCTTCATTGTTATATTATTACTGTTTGTATGCTTTTTTTAAAATTTTTATTGTAAAACTCAATAAAAACAATTTGAATAAAAAAAAGAAGCACAACAACGACTTTGTTTCAGTAGGAGGCACAATGGTGCAGGACTAAGAACCTGTGTCCTGGAACTGTTCTGAAATCCGAGCTCAAAGGTCAACTTTCAGAGTGGATTAAACGAATGTGAGAGGATTTAACAAAACCTCTAATGTTCTTACAATTCAATCTGAATTAATGCTGCTATCTTTGAATATTTTCACATCTGATATGCTGCAACAACCTGAGTCAGAGCAGTACAGCTCCATTGCAAAACTGGGGTTCAGCTAAGTAACTTACACAGAAAATAAACAAAACCTAATTGTATTCCTTGGCAAATCTTTGTTTTTTTCTTTTTTTTTCTGTTTGGGGTAGAGATGAGAAGGATAAGGCCAGCTATACACGTAGCAAATTTCCGCGGGTTGCAGGAAAGAAATTTACTCGCTTCCCCCGTCAACACAGACAGTGTTGATGCAGGAATCCCTCCTGTCAGGCCATTGTCTTCTCCTGGCAGGGGAAGCCATCCCCGTCAGGAGAAGACCGTGGTTATTGTTAGCGGCTATAGTAGCCGCTAGTGATAATCAAAGGTAAAACCTGGCATGCTGGTTGTACCCAAGTTGATCGATCTATCAACTTGGTACATTCAGCCTGCCCATACACAGTTTGAATCTTTGCCGGTTCAGCAGAACCCGTGTATGGCCAGCCTTAGAACCTCTATCAGTTTTTCTTAATGCATTGTAAAAGGCCCAAACTTCTGATATACTCTTATGATTACAGCAACATGCAAAAAGAGGGAGAACTTGTTCTTTGAATTTATAAAGAAAGAAAAGAAAAGCATAGTGGAGCATTAGGTAAAATGTGTAAGATGTATTTTAATTATGCAAATACAGTGCCTTGAAAAAGTATTCATACCCCTTGACATTTTCCACATTTTGTCATGTTACAACCAAAACCGTAAATGTATTTTATTGGCATTTTATGTGATAGACCAACACAAAGTGGCACATAATTGTGAAGTGGAAGGAAACATTTTTTACAAATACAATATCTGAAAGGTGTAGCGCACATTTGTATTCAGCCCCTTTACTCTGATACTCATAACTAAAATCTAGTGGAACCAATTGCCTTCAGAAGTCACCTAATTAGTAAACAGAGTCCACCTTTGTGTAATTTAATCTCAGGATAAATACAGCTGTTCTGTGAAGCCATCAGAGGTTTGTTAGAGAACTTTAGTGAACAAACAGCATCATGAAAGCCAAGGAACACACCAGACAGGTCAGGGATAAAGTTGTGGAGAAATTTAAATAAAGGTTAAGTTATAAAAAAAAAATATCCCAAGCTTTGAACATCTCACAGAGCACTGTTCAATCCATTATCCAAAAAGAGTATGGCACAACTGCAAGCCTACCAAGACATGGCCGTCCACCTAAACTGACAGGCTGGGCAAGGAGAGCATTAATCAGAGAAGCAGCCAAGAGGCCCACGGTAACTCTGGGGGAGCTGCAGAGATCCACAGCTCAGGTGGGAGAATCTGTCCACAGGACAACTATTAGTTATGCACTCCACAAATCTGTCCTTTATGGAAGAGTGGCAGGAAGAAAGCCATTGTTGAAAGAAAACCATAAGAAGTCCCGTTTACAGTTTGCAAGAAGCCATGTGGGGGACACAGAAGACATGTGGAAGAAGGTGCTCTGGTCAGATGAGACCAAAATTGAACTTTTTGGCCTAAAAGCAAAATGCTATCTCCCTGAACACACCATCCCCACTGTGAAATATGGTGGTGGCAGCATCATGTTGTTGGGATGCTTTTCTTCAGCAGGGACAGGGAAGCTGGTCAGTGTTGATGGGAAGATGGATGGAGTTACAGTCTGCAAAAGGCTTGAGACAGGAACGGAGGTTCACCTTCCAGCAGGACAACGACCCTAAACATACAGCCAGAGCTACAATGGAATGTTTTAGATCAAAGCATATTAATGTGTTAGAATGGCCCAAAGTCCAGACCTAAATCCAATTGAGAATCTGTGGCAAGACTTGAAAATTGTGTTCACAGACACTCTCTATCCAATCTGACAGAGCTTGAGCTTATTTAAAAATAGAATGGGTAAAAATGTCACTCTCTAGATGTGCAAAGCTGGTAGAGACATCCCCAAAAGACTTGCAGCTGTAATTGCAGTGAAACGTGGTTCTTCAAGGTATTATCTCAGAGGGGCTGAATACAAATGCAAGTCACACTTTTCACATATGTATTTGTAAAAAATATCATTTTCCTTCCACTTCACAATTATGTGCCACTTTGTGTTGTTCTATCACATAAAATCCCAATAAAATACATTTACGTTTTTGGTTTTAACATGACAAAATGTGGAAAATTTCAAGGGGTATGAATACTTTTTCAAGGCACTGTATCCTGCAACAGCAAGCAAATAAAAGAAATCAGGGACCTGACCCAGACTGAACAGCTTCCATTTAGCCATCATGGACTTGAAGTGAGCATTCCCTATAGGAGGATCATGAGGAGAAAGGTCCTCTGGAATTTTCAGTGTCTGCTGATTTTCCTGCCACTGTACCAAGTGCATATTTGTTTCATTTAGGCAGGTCGCATAAGGTATCCTGCCTAATCTTTAATAAAGGGCATGTATAGGCAAACATTTTTTATAGTTTTAGACTGAGTAGGATAGGAGTAAAACCCCTGTCAGGTTAAATTTCCCTTCACTTCCTGTCCCAGAGGCCCAACAGAAAGTTAGAGGTATTCTCCCTAAAATGAGAATAATCGGTCTCTCATTTACACTTGTGGTTGAACCATGTTTTTACCACCCCTTAACAGCTTCCCCTTGAGTTGCAAAGGCAGTGGATGGGGGTATACATATGCCATGGCCATAATGCTTTGCTTCACAGCCATGGCAGGAATAATCCACCCTGTCACACTTAGGGGTTAGTACTGCCCACTGAATGTGACCTATTCACTTGAATAGGGCCATGATGCAACTGTGTGCAATGCGTGTTGTCTGTTAAACGCCTTCCAACCCAATCCAACGCAGATCACCTTCTGGGGGCTAACACTAGTGTAAACTAGCCCAGACAGATTTTGTTGATACAGGCTTATCCACCAGAAGATATACTTTTACCTCTACCTACCTTGAGACAAGTCTAACATTTTAGAATTCCCATCACTTTCTTTCTGATAATGTTCACTAGCACAAACAGAAGGGTGAACCTCCCCAGGCAGCAATAATAACCTGACAGATTGTCTAGTTTTTCCCAACTCTATCCAAAATGTAAAAAAAAAATGTTTCTGTCTATAGATACACTTTAAAGCGGAATTCTGGTCAAAAACAATATTTGGACATGTGCACTGTAAAAAAAAATTAGCACTAACTGTACTTTAACAGATCTACAGTAAGCTCCGGCACTGAGATTTACACTTCTGGCTGGGGTATGGCTCTAATATTGAGTCACTTTCACTACACAAGGTGTTCTGTGAATGGAGGAGGTTTAAATGGTTGTCATGATCTCCCCTCCTCAAATCACAGAACACCTTGCCTTCTGTGAAAAGAATAGAAGGCGTTTAATGATTAGACTAAGGTGCTGAGCGAGTGACCTGCTATCGGAGCTGTACTCCAGCTAGAAGGGGTGAAAGTTAGAGTCTTACAGACACTGCAGCCTACACACATGGCACACAATTTACCAGCTTTAATTTATTTTTACAGTGCCCATACTCATGTATTGTTTTTGTCTGGAGTTCAGCTTTAATTGTATCCACAACAACACTGTGCTCCTGTGTCTTTTTTCTAGGATTATTTTAAGCTCGGAGACCCTCGTTACTGATTCTGTCTTGATTGTCACGGGACTGAGCCACATTCACTGGCCTGCAATAGTAACGCCACTGCCCTGCAGGTGCTATTCCATACATTTTCTATTGGAAAGAACGCTCTGCTATAAAACCACCAAAAAAAGCATATATTGGGGTTCTGGATTCTAAGTGAATTCTCTGAATGGAAGGCTTAACCTATTAATTACAAAGATAAAGTATACAGATTGCCTGCAGAGTAATTTGATGTGGGTGGTTGGAACGGTATTGATTTCCATTAAGGATATAGTGAAAGTCCTTGGAATTATGGTTGATTGCACATTAAAAAGCATATTCCTCTGATGTCACATAACCTGCCATAGTAACATTTCTCCTATTTACAAAGCAATTGTGGGTCTTCTCACCTTGTACTCTGCAATACAGAAAAGAAAAGAAACACAGATAAAAAAATGGCAAAATACAGAATACTTTACTATCCTTTCTTATATAAAAACATTTTACAGTTTTCCAACCTGTATACTGTTTAGTTATTTTATTGTATTATGATTTTTCATGTTCATCTTGTAATAAGTAATAACCGTGGTTACAGGAAAGAAATTCGCACCATGGATGGCCTGCCTAAGCAGTACCCTGAAATATTTTGTTTTTGTCCCCTTTTGCAAGGTAATTTGCCACAGGACTGATGCCGCATACACACCGTTGAACTTTCCGGCAGGAAAAGTCCGACGGAATCTTTTCATCGGACATTCCGATCGTGTGTAGGCGTCATTGGACTTTCTTTTTTCGAAAATTCTGACGGACCTAGAAATAGAACATGTTTTAAATCTTTCTGACAGAATCAATTCCTATCTGGAAAACCGATCGTCTGTATGCTGTTCCGATGGACCAAAAACGACGCATGCTCTGAAGTAAGTACGAGACGGCAGCTATTGGCTACTCGTTATTGAACTTCCTTTTTCTAGTCCCGTCGTATGTGTTGTACGTCACCGCGTTCTAGACGGTCGGACTTTGGTGTGATCATGTGTAGGCAAGACAGTTTCAGCGGAACTCCGTCGGAAAAACCTTCAGAGTTTATTCTGGCGGAAAAAACGGTCGTGTGTACGCAGCATTAGTGAACAAGGTTATGCTCTACTCACGTGTAAAGTGAAATATTACCTCATCCACTAGGGCAGTGATCATCAACCCTGTCCTCAGGGCCCACTAACAGGCCAGGTTTGCAAGATGACTGAAATACATTACAGGTGATATCATTTGCTGCCGTATTCTACTCTGCATCTCCTCAAGGTAATAGATAAAACCTGGCCTGTTAGTGGGCCCGGAGGACAGGGTTGATGGCCACTGCACTAAGGACAATTCCCTTGTAAAGTGAACAGCCTATTTGCCTTTAGTAAATCAACCCTACTGATTTAGAACAAGTAGCCAGATCCAGAGTGCTGTGCCATGGCCTTCATTTAGGTTTTGGGTCACTAACTATCTGTGAGGGCTCAACATAGTATTTTCACAGAATAAAAGCCATTGTAAACCATTTTCAATCGCCAATCAGTCACCAATCATAACATGGTATAGGACTATAAAGCAATAAAAACGTGTGAGGCTTCAATGGGGTTTTATGTCTTTTTCTTTACCATTGCTAGCCTTTTAGACATTAAAAAAATGATAACATAAAAAATTGTCATAAATAAGCTGATGTTCATCATTTTCATCATTTTTTTTTCTAGTAACAAGTAAACATACCTCTCATTCCCCAGTTCACTGCATTGGCACTATCATAGTGGAAGAGTTCCGTGCTTGGCGGCTGTAAGAAATACCATAGGACAATTAGAATTGGGGTATGCAGAACAAACATGCATAGACAATATTTGGGGTCCATACACACTGGGCTTAAAAAAACACCAGCTCCCTTGGCAGAAAAAAAAGCGCTCATATAGAGTGTTTTTGTGCAGGCGTTTAGCATTTTTTTCTGCCAAAAAAACTCAAACACAAACCAGAAGGGTTTTTTTTTTTTTTTGCTTTTAAATGCTGAGCTTAAATTATGCCTCAAAACGTCCTAATGAGCATGGACACATAGGATAACATTGAGCTGCTTCTACAGGCAAAACACTAAACTCCTGTAGAAGCAGTGATTTTAGAGCCCAGAGTGCATGGACCCTAAAAATGCAGCGTGTACTCATCTATGTTGAAAGTGTCATTAAAGTGTATGTCCACCTAAAAAATTTAGATCTATTGAAAACCATCATTTAATTGATTAGTGTTGCAATCCATTGTCTGACACAATGACCAACAATGAGAATTCATTGCTGTACCGCTAACAAGATTGCTGACATTGACATCAATATTGTATCATAGCTCCAATTGTTTAAAGTTGTGTCTTTTAATAAACTCTCTCATTTTAAAAATGAAAAAATAGGCCTTGATTAATCTGGAACCTTTAGGATTGGGTGGGTGTGCCATTCACACTGTCTCTGGTATTGAAGCAACCAAGATTTAATCTGTCAAATGATGCATTTCAATAAAACGTTAGTCACTTCACCAAATCAAGTAGTGGATGGCACTTCCACACCATAGACACAGACAGGTCTAACAGAAACACACATCCAGCCACCCCATGTCTGGTAGACAATGGATAATTGCAATGTATAGGGGCTGCATGGGAATAACCATACTATCTTCTCCACCTGTGCAGGTGCAGTTGCCTATTTTTGGCAACCGTGGAAAGTAACTGCAATCTTTACATTAATCCTAATTGTTCCTAGTTGTTATTTTCTAAGATTTAGGCTATAGTGCACCACTTTTCTTCTTTAAAGTGTAAGTAAACCCTCCTATCGCTTTCAGCCAAGGAAGCTGCCATCTTTGCCTCTGTTTAATCTACAACTGCCAAGATGCTGCACATGTGATCAGTTATGACACCAGCCATTGGATGGTTTTACAGTTTGGTTGAGAGCACAACCAATGGGAGTGTTACATTTCCAGCATGTGCCAGAAGTGTGTTATGGATGGGTTTACTTCCGCTTTAACCTCAGACAGGCCCTGCCCAAAAGGCACCCCCAGTTCAGCATAATGCTTCTGTTGCACTGTGACTGCCGTCTCCTGATGCTGGCCTTGACAGACAGGCAGAGCTAGGAACTCAGAATCATTGATCTTCTGGATAGTCTCTCGCTAGTGAGACTTTCAGCCTGCTGGAATTTGTTGATCATGAACTCGGACACTAGTAAACAATTCCCATGGTTCTAATTTTCCATATAGTCCTTTTACCGTACCCTGTGAAGACCATTTCTTCTGTATGCTGGGAGTGAGGCAGACTTGTTGATTAGAGGATCTGCAAAATACACAAAAAATATATATTTTAAATGTACAAGTTCCATTGAGGAGCTATGATGATAGATTAGAGGAACTGTATTTATTCTCTCTTGAGAAGAGGAGATTAAAAGGGGATATGGTCAACATTTATAAATACATAAAGGGTCCATATAGTGAACTTCGTGTTAAGTTAGTTACTTTAACCACTTCAGCCCTGGAAGATTTTACCCCCTTCCTGACCAGAGCACTTTTTGTGATTCGGCACTGCGTTGCTTTAACTGACAATTGCACGGTTGTGCGATGTTTCACCCAAACAAAATTGACATCCTTTTTTTTCTCACAAATAGAGCTTTCTTTTGGTGGTATTTGATCATCTCTGCGTTTTTTATTTTTTGTGCTATAAACAAAAAAAGAGCGACAATTTAAAAAAAAAAAAAAAAACACAATATTTTGTACTTTTTGCTATAATAAATATCCCCATTTTTTTTTTTTAAAAAAAGCTAATTTTTTCTCAGTTTAGGCCGATATGTATTCTTCTACATATTTTTGGTAAAAAAAAATCACAATAAGCGTATTGATTGGTTTGTGCAAAAGTTATAACGTCTATAAAATAGGGGATAGATTTATGGCATTTTTATTATTACTTTTTTTACTAGTAATGGCGGCGATCTGCGATTTTTATTGTGACTGCAACATTATGGTGGACACATCGGACACTTTTGACACATTTTTGGGACCATTGGCATTAATATAGCGATCAGTGCTATAAAAATGCATTGATGACTGTAAAATGTCACTGGCAGTGAAGGGGTTAACACTAGGGAGCGATCAAGGGATTAATTGTGTTCCCTAATGTGTGTTCTAACTGAAGGTGGGAGGGAACTGACTAGGGGAGATGACAGATCGCTGTTCATACTCTGTATGAACAGACGATCTGTCACTTCTCCCCTCAGGGAACTGGGATCTCTGTGTTTACACACAGAGATCCCAGTTCTCGCCATGTTACGAACGATCGCGGGAGGCCGGTGGTCATCGAGACCGCAGGGCACTCGCATCGGCTCCAGGGGCGAGCAGCGGGTGTGCGCCCCTAGTGGCCGCCTTTGGAACCAACGTAACATAATGGCGATTCGCCTGCCTGTGCCATCCTGCTGCAGTACAACTGCGGCGGCTGGTCGGCAAGCGGTTAAGGTCATCACAGAGGACAGATGGGCACTCTTTACATCTGGAAGAAAAGAAATGTAATCTCCAAATACGGAAAGGTTTCTTCACGGTAAGACCTGTAAAAATGTGGAATAGACTCTCTCAAGAGCTGGTTCTGTCCAGGTCAGTAAATTGCTTTAAAAAAGGCCTGAATTCTTTCCTAAATGAACATAATATAACTGGATACTAAAATTTATTGGTAAAGTTGATCCAGGGAATATCCAATTGCTTCTCGGATGATCAGGAATGAATTTTTTCCTCTGCTGGAGCAAAATGGATCATACTTTTCTGGGGTTTGTTTGCCTTCCTCTGGTTTAACTATGGGTATAGAATTGTATAATTTTTTTCCCCTTTTTTTGGTTGAACTAGATGGACTTGTGTCTTTTTTCAGCCAGAGAAACTACGTAACTATGTAAGTGAAAAAGTTACTTAACCTAAAAACGTCTTACTGTGTGAAGAGTATGAGAGGGGAGAAGAGATCAGCGCTGTGCACGGCTGCATCTTTTCTCCCCTTACTTCCTTTTCACAAAGCATTTGAGCAGCAGCAGCAGCCATTGGCTCTCAATCAAATGCAGTGAAGAGGAAGTGGGAAGCGGGCCTAAGTCCCGCTGTGTAAGTCTATGGAGCGCGGCTCCATTGACACACAAGTCGGGAGCACGCAGACTACGTTTCTCCCCATAGCAAGCGGCTGGCTATGGTTGTCCTAAAAAGAAGAGGAGTAGCCAAGATCGCCACCGGGGACCCCAGAAGAGGAGGATCGGGGCCACTCTGTGCAATGCCACTGTATAGAGCAGTAAGTATTACATATTTGTTATTTTATTTTTAAAAAATCTGACTTTAGTAACACTTTAATGTCAGGAGATATTACATGTCTTTCTTCTGGAAATATATATGACATAGTCCAGGTAAAATATCTATGAATCCTAAGAGCTGTGCACATGTTATTTATTTAA
The DNA here is from genome assembly GCF_042186555.1 of Aquarana catesbeiana. NCBI lineage: Eukaryota > Metazoa > Chordata > Amphibia > Anura > Ranidae > Aquarana > Aquarana catesbeiana. Next base: position 343,361,035 of record NC_133326.1, read on the forward strand.
ACAAAAAAAATGTGTCAACTGAATGATGTTACCAATCATTATGACAGGTAACTGTAGGTCTGACACTTCAACTCCATTAACCACTTAAGGACCACCCACCGCAGATATACTGTGGCAGGGCGGCTCTATTGCGCAAAACGACATACCTGTGACGTTCATTTAACAGATACTATGGGTGTTCCCACGGCATGGAGCGGAGGCAGATGCGTTTGGCCGGTGGCCATCGTCTGCTGGCCACCCACGATCGCTCCACAGAGAGGTAGAATGGGGATCTGCCTATGTAAACAAGGCAGATCCCTGGTGTTAGCCCCTTCCCTGCCAGTGTCATTTATACAGTAATCAGTGCATTTTTTTTTAGCACTGACCAATGTATTGGTGTCACTGGTCCCCAAAAAGTGTCACTTAATGTCACCTGTACGTCATTTTGTGTAACAGATACTGTGGGTCGGTGCGCGCACCCGCAGCACGGAGCCGATGCGCGCGGCCGTGATGTTCACCAGCCACCCATGATCGCTCCACAGAGAGGCAGAACAGGGATCTGCATATGTAAACAAGGTAGATTCCTGTTCTGACAGGGGAGTATGGAGAGATAGTCATTTTGTTAGCACTGATCACTGTATTGGTGTCACTGGTCCCCAAAAAGTGTCACTTAGGGTCAGGTTTGTCTGCCACAATGTCGCAGTCTCACTAAAATCACTGATCGCCACCATTACTAGTAAAAACAATTAAAAAAAAATTAAAAGTCCCTAAATGTATCCCCTATTTTGTAGATGCTACAACTTTTGTGCAAACCAACCAATATACGCTTATTGTGATTTTATTTTTACCAAAAATATGTAGCAGAATACATACTGGCCTAAATTGATGAAAAACTTTGTTTTTTTTACATTTTTGTATTGGATATGCTTTATAGCAGAAAGTAAAAAAAATATATATTTTTTCAAAATTGTTGGTCTTTTTTTGTTTATAGTGCAAAAAAAAAAAAAAAATACCACCAAAAGAAAGCTCTGTTTGTAGGAAAAAAAGAACATCGGTTTTATTTGGGTACAGCGTTGCAGGCCCGCGCAATTGTCAGTTAAAATAATGCAGTGTCATATCGCAAAAAAAGAGGGTAAATCCTTCTGGTCCTTACAGTGTTACTAAACCCACAACAGTAAAATGAGTCTGTATATGCAGCATAGCAAGCTTGTTATACTCACTGTGGAACTTAAGGGGGTAATCTTCTGCATTGTGTAAAAAGGCTGTTTTATCCTGTATGCACAGATCCTCCCCATCCTGCACTGTCTATCTGGGGAGAGTAGCCGACCTGCACATGCTCAGTTGTGTCAGTTGTGCTCAGTTGTGTCTTTTATGCTGGAGAGAACAGTTTCTTGTTCTCAGATCTAGCCAGGTCACATGATATTGACATCACACATATGGGCGTGTATACAGGCTGTAGTGAAAATCTCCTCCTACCTGAACTTTCAGCACTGGAGAAACTGCGCAGTTTATCATTTAACCGTGGTATACAGATTATCCAAAAAGTTATGGGGGGGGGGGGGATGAACTATTTTCATATTACTGGGTTTAGTAACACTTTAAGTGGTTAAAAAAGTTGATAGTTTGGACTGGAAAAGTTAATCAAATCCCCTGTTGTTGATAATGGAACCATGCTTCATAACTGTAAACAACTTTGCAGAATAGAAGAATGTTTCTGCTTTCATACAAAAGTAGCTTAGTGCAAAGGGATTAATGTATAGCTGTACTTACCACTGTCAGCCAGGTAGCACTTGTTGGGAGCTGTAAAATAAAACATGAACCCAGATTTGTTTATGGGGATCAACAGTTTCTTATGAGTACTACAGAAGTGGTTAAATGTACAGAATAAAACTGAAATAAACTCGAATGTCTCCATATCTCCAGATTTCATGAAACTTACATGCTTTTAGACCTATATGTTAATGTTGATTTAGAGATAGATGTTGTACTTTTGTACCTTTTTGTTAACCTCTAAAAAAAATTATGGAAATGAAAAATATTGTAGTGTTGCAAATGGAGCTTACCATGTCAGACATAAACAACTTTATTACAGTTATTCATTAACCTGCGTAGGTTTCATGTTCTAAACATCACCTGAGCAAAGGAATCAACTATTTGATAAGCTCTAATGCCGCGTACACACGGTCGGACTTTCCGGCATACTTGGTCCGGCGGACCAGAGTGTGCCGGACAATCCGCCCGTGTGTAGGCGCCGGCGGACTTTTCCGGCGGACTTTTTCCCAAAAGCCCGCCGGACCTAGATTTGAAAAAAGTTTTAAATCTTTCCGCCGGACTCAGTTTCGGGCGGAAAGTCCGCTCGTGTGTGTGCTGGTCCGACGGAAAGCCCGCTCGTGTGTATGCTGGTCCGACGGACCAGATACGACACGAGGGCAGGGTATTGCATCTCGCGCTCGCTGCAATAGGAAAAACACATTTTCCTATTGCGGCGAGCGCGGGGCATACCAGGCCCTTAGGTCTGGTATGGATTATAAAGGGAACCCCCTACGCCGAAAAAACGGCGTGGGGTCCCCCCTAAAATCCATACCAGACCCCGATCCGAGCACGCAGCCTGGCCGGTCAGGAAAGGGGGTGGGGACGAGCGAGCGCCCCCCCCCCCCCTCCTGAACCGTACCAGGCCGCATGCCCTCAACATGGGGGGGTGGGTGCTTTGGGGGAGGGGGGCGCCCTGCGGGGCCCCCCACCCCAAAGCACCTTGTCCCCATGTTGATGAGGACAAGGGCCTCTTCCCGACAACCCTGGCCGTTGGTTGTCGGGGTCTGCGGGCGGGAGCTTATCGGAATCTGGGAGCCCCCTTTAATAAGGGGGCCCCCAGATCCCGGCCCCCCACCCTATGTGAATGAGTATGGGGTACATGGTACCCCTACCCATTCACCTAGGGAAAAAGTGTAATAAAACACACTACACAGGTTTTTAAAATATTTTATTAAACAGCTCCGGGGGGGGAGATCTTCCTCCGGCTTCGGGGGTCTTCTTCCGGCTTCGGGGGTCCCTGCGCTTCATCTTCTCCCGGCGTCCGGTTGGTTCTTCTCCCGGTGTTCCAGTTCTTCGGCCGGCTCCTCTGCTGTCTTCAGGTAGCTCTCTTGCCAGCAGAGGTCCGGACTCCTGGGCTTCTGGGCTTCTGGGCTTCTTCTCTTCTCTTCTCTTCTCCAGATGTTGACACGACGCTCTCTCCGGCTGGACTGCTCTCCGAGGGCTGCGTTGTGACTTATATAGGCGGAGACCCCGCCCCCTTTTGATGTCACAGTCCCTGGGCATGCTGGGACTGTGACGTTTTAGGGGGCGTGGTCAACATCACCCAGTGACCACGCCCCCTAAAACGTCAAGGAATACCCTATCACATGCAAGGAAAACAACAAAAATAGCATTTTTGCTTGCACGTGATTGGATGAAGGAAGTCAAGAGAGCTTCACCTCTACCTCTACCTTTACTAAGCTCTGGGGAAAATTCACTTGCAAAGTGAACATTCTATTTGCCTTTAGTAAATCAACTCCCGTGCGTGGGCTGATGTAAGAACTTGTAGTCATTACAAATGTAGTTTTGCTTATTTAGTCCCTAGCCTGTACATTTGGAGCCTAATTTACAGAGAATACACATCCTCTCAATCTCAGGCAATATATGTGGCATGCATGTGTACCCTGGCTCAACACTACATACATATGAATTTTCTAAAGTATAAAGCAGACCACAGATGTTACAAATCTACAGATTTACCAAAATGATGTTAGGTAAATAGCTACCTAGACAACCCATTTGATTTGTATTTAGTTAGGCAGGCATTTGCACTTCTTAGTTGTTGGAAAAACTATAAGAGATTGTACACTCATATTGTACAGTGTACTCAAGAAGCAGGTAAACTGGACAGGAGGAGAGTTATCCTTGTCCCAAAAGAAAAAGATCTTTGCATTTTAAATTTTCTTTGAATTTAGATGCATGATCACTCTTCTTCTAGAACGATTATTATAATTGTACTTATTTATATCTATTGACATGGTATCGGGCTTCTGTTTCTTTTGAGGGGGGTTCTCCTTTAACCTTATAGCCAGCCAGGTGCCTTAGTACATTACTGCTTCAAAAATAAAAGATGAAAAAAGTGAAATGTGGCACTAGCAATTCTCAGATTTTATCCCATAAAGTGTTCTCGTAGTATACAGCATATTAGGAAAACATATTACAGGCAAAAATCAGAGTACTGCAGTGCTACTTTTTTCTTCTTTTATGATTGAAGCAGTAATGTAGTAAGGCACTTGGTTGATATATATATATACCTCATATCAACTGTTAATCATTAAAATCTTGTAGACTACGGATAGCATTCCCCTTATGGACCTTGTGCCCTACTTGCTCTTAAGGACTGCCAAGGGTTGATCTGCCTCTGCCTGCCACTACAGACATAACATGGAATATGGAAAAACTAACCCCCTCCCTCCATTTAAAACAGTTGCACTATTGGATTTCTGCAGATATGTCTGGCAACAACAGGTAAGAGGGGTGAATTATTTTGGAAAAATTTGTTTGTACATTGTATAGTTGGCACCACTGCCTATGGAATCCATTATTGCAAATACAGCCCGCTTAGGTTACTACCAAGTTTATGGGTTCAGTGTTAGTGTGGGTGGAGGTTAGGGGCACACTTTGGATAAGTATTAAAGGACAATTAGTGTAAGGGGTGTTAAGTGCTAAGGGAGAGGCTAAGTACCATGTTTTTGAAGGGCTGATTAAAGCGGGGTTCCACCCAAATTTTGAACAATATCTGTATGTATTCTCTTCCTTGCCTAGATGCTGACATGCTGTTTAAAAAAATTTAAATCGCCGTAATTACCTTTTATTTGTCTATTCTTCTTTGCACTTCCTGGTTCTCCTCCCGTGGGAGTAGGCGTGTTTCTAGCCTCTCCCAGACTCCTGGGAGCTAGTCTCAGGCTTCCCAGGATGCCACTGAGAATGTGCGGGAACGAGCGGTGAATGCTGGGAGCACAGCATTCACCACATCCAGGAAATAAATGCTTGTGGGCTTCAAATGCCCACAATGAAGATGGAAACCGCCTGCAGTGAATAATATAAGTTATTCTTTCCGATGAAATCTGACACAGGCGGACATATTACACACAATATGTGAGTATGTAATGCTGAGAAGAAAAGTTTGTGAATGAACTAAAAAAAAAAAAAAACGATAGATAGGTGGACCCCCGCTTTAAGTGTTGATGCCTGGTTTAAGGGTTTTGGGCATGTTTCTGCTGGTTCTTACTTGCTCTACTCCTGATGAAAGTGGCAGAAAAAGTAACCCCTAGGCGTATCAGACAGAAATCAGTTAACTTGAAGCACCATTGCAATACCCCCAGCCACATAAAGTGCCAGTGCTGACACTTATACAGGCTGTGGAAATGTGGCACTATGGAGGAAAAAATTGTGAAACAATAAAATGTTTTTAAGACACACAAAATTTCATCTTTGTTCCAGACACACTAATCAGTCTGAAAGTGATTCCTGCGACTGAGCGTTGATTACCTCTGTATTCAGAAAAGTTATCCTGAATGTATTTGGCTACATTCCAATTCCCTGTGTGGTCCTTGTATGTCAGTAACATACATAACTCTATAGGACTTTTTATTTTCATTTAGAAGAAGGGGTCTGAGTGAAGCTTTCTTCACAAATATTGTCCCTAGGCACCTTTACATATGGTAGGAATGCTTTAATGTGCATCTAGGTTGACACTTACATCCATTAAGAGAAGCATCGTAACCGGCAGTGTGTAGAGCCTCTTTACTGCCTGCTGAACTGCGTGGCGGTGTCCAGGGGTCTACATAGGACCGAGCCTTCATCTCCTCCTTTAGGATCATTCTTCCAATGCTACCCTGGAGCTAAAATATAACATTTCATTTACTTTTAGACACTGCCCTGAGATGTATAAGTCTTGTGCTGTTACTGAAATCAATCTATAAGGGAAATACAATATAAAGAATAAAACTCACTAAAACAAGTATATACTGTATGATCCTATTCAACTTTTCTTTCCATTTAAATTTCCCCTTTATAGTCCATGTATGACAACCCCTTGATGGCAGTATCAAGTATCAACAAATTTCAGCAATAATATAATACCTGGCTTGTACACATAAGGATATTTGGTAACTTCGGTGTGTTTTCTTTATGTCAGATGACTACATTGAAATAAAACACTCCATTCACACTTAATAAAAAGGATCTTAAACACATACTGAGGAATTCAGGAAGCAGCACTGAATGTGACGGTGCTTGTGACCAATTTATATACCTGTCAGAGACAAGTACATGAATTTGTCTGTGTCTGCACTGAGAAAGGAGCACACTGGACACTGGCAGCAATTCTTTTAGAATCTGCCCCAGCCAGTGACAGATTCTGAAAGTGGCAATAGTAAAAACTGCCTGAATCCAGCGCATGTGTTGGTACTTGTATTGTAACTGGCGCAAGGCTTTTATTATTAGGCGCAGGCCATATAAAGGGGCCATACCGCCAAATAAAGTGACCTTACTGCTTTATTGAATTCCCCTGATAGTATCTTAATTTCAATGTTTTTTTATACACATCTGAGAAAGGCCTACTAAATGTAAAGATCAGATCAGTATAATCTGTCCATATTGATGCAGAAATGCCCATCAATGCTTGCTCCTCAGTGGGTCCATTCTGTGCCCCCGGGGGGGGGGGGGGGGGGGGGGGGGGCAAGCATTGACAAGTTTATCCACATCAAGCTGGACAGGTTATACTAATCTGTTTTGACCCTTATTTTCCACTGCTGGGGGTATTACTCTTTGCTTTAATCACAAGCCTATTCCCTACCCCTGCCATATGGGTTCTACTTAAGAAGGAATATTGGGTGTTATACACCATTAATCCATAAAGAGCTGAACCAGTTACATTCCCTACTTTGCAAACAATCTCATTTAAGTCTCATCATCATACAGTATTTAATTTCTTCTTTGGGTATATCTTAAAACCCTGTTGAATGTGAACTCTTTAAAAAACCTTTTGCACTACACAGCACTCCTTGGATGTGCCTCTTCATTCACCCCCAGGGAATGGGACTTTCTCATTTGGATAACCTAAGGCCATATTTTTAATATTTTGATCTTCCACACTACCTACCTACCTGATGAAGTGATTTATTCCAAGAAACATGTTAAAGAATTCTGAATTCCCTTAACAGTTCCTATTTTGATACCAGGAACAACGCTCAAAAAGCCCTTGGTCTTAGTGAATCAAGAATGGTATACAGTCGATATAAAAAGTCTACACACCTCTGTTAAAATGTCCGGTTTCTGTGATGTAAAATAATGAGACAAAGATAAATCATTTCAGAACTTTTTCCACCTTTAATGTGACCTATAAACTGTACAACTCAGTTGAAAAACAAACTGAAATATTTTAGCTGGAGGGAAGTAAAAATAAAAAATTAAAATAATATGGTTGCGTAAGTGTGCACACCCTTAAACTAATACTTTGTTGAAGCATTTTTTTATTTTATTACAGCACTCAGTTTTGGGTATGAGTCTATCAGCATGGCACATCTCTTGACTTGGCAATATTTGCCCACCCTTCTTTGCACTCCAAATCTGTCAGATTGCAAGGGTATCTCCTGTGCACAGCCCTCTTCCAATAACCCACAGATCTGGTGAAGTCATTTCTTTGTTGATTTGGATGTATGCTTTGGGTCATTGTCATGCTGAAAGATGAAATTCCTCTTCATGTTCAGCTTTCTAGCAGAAGCCTGAAGGTTTTGTGCCAATATTGACTGGTATTTGGAACTGTTCATAATCCCCTCTACCTTGACTAAGGCCCCTGTTCCAGCTGAAGAAAAACAGCCCCAAAGCATGATTCTGCCACCACCATGCTTCACGGGGGGGTATGGTGTTCTTTTGGTGATGTGCAGTGTTGTTTTTGCACCAACCATATCTTTTGGAATTATGGCCAAAATGTTCAACCTTGGTTTCATCAGACCATAACACATTTTCCCACATGCTTAAGGGAGACTTTATATGTGTTTTGCAAAATTTAGCTGGGCTTGGATGTTTTTCTTCATAAGAAAAGGCTTCAGTCTTGCCACTCTACCCCATGGCCCAGACATATGAAGAATACGGGAGATTGTTGTCACATGTACCACGAAGCCAGTACATGCATCTTGGTAGCCTCCCTAACCAGTTTTCTTCTTGTCTTTTCATCAATTTTGGAGTGACATCCAGTTTTGGGTAATGTCACTGTTGTGCCTTATTTTCACCACTTGATGATGACTGTCTTCACTGTGTTCCATGGTATATCTAATGCCTTGGACATTTTTTGTACCCTTCTCCTGACTGATACCTTTTAACAATGAGATCCCTCTGATGCTTTGGCAGCTCTCTGCGAACCGTGGCTTTTGCTGTAGGATGCGAGTAAGAAAATGTCAGGAAAGACCTACTAGAACAGCTGAACTTTATTTGGGGTTAATTAGAGGCACTTTAAATGATGGCAGGTGTGTACTGACTCCTATTTAACATGAGTTTGAATATGATTGCTTAATTCTGAACACAGCTACATCCCCAGTTATAAGAGGGTGCGCACACTTATGCAACCACATTCTTTTAGTTTTTTTATTTTTTACCCCCCCTCCCAAAAGAAGATTTCAGTTTGTTTTGCAATTGAGTTTTACAGTTTATAGATCAAATAAAGGTGGAAAAAGTTCTGAAATGATTTATCTGTGTATCATTTTTTTACATCACAGAAGCCTGACATTTTAACAGGGGTGTGTAGACTTTTTATATCCACTGTATATTGTTAATTATCGCGGACCCTCTTTAATTGGAGGAGATTAACCTCTACTGTATTGTTGGTATATATATATATATATATATATATATATATATATATATATATATATATATATACTGTATGTATATATATATATATATATATATATATATATATATATACACACACACACAGTGCTGTGAAAAAGTATTTGCCCCTTCCTGATTTTTTTTTCTTTTCCATATTTATCACACTAAAATTATTCAGATCATCAAACATATTTTAATATTACACAAAGATAACCTGAGTAAATACAAAATGCAGTTTTCCAAAGATGATTTTATTTATTAAGGCAAAAAAGCTGTCCAAACCAGCCTAGTCCTATGTGAAAACCTAATTGCCTTCCCTTCCCCTTGCTAAATCATGAAGGAACTGTGATTAACCAATTTTTTTGGAAAGCTGAGTTAAATTTCACTTGCTACACCCAGACCTGATTACTGCCAGACCAGATCAAGAAACCACTTAACAGAAGCTGTCTGACAAAGTGAAGCCTGCTGAAAGATCTAAAAAAGCAACAGCGATCTAAAGGAGTTCTGGAACAGATGAGAAACAAATAATTGACATGTATCAGTCTGGAAAGGGTTACAAAGCCGCATCTAAGGCTTTGGGGCTCCAGCGAACCACAGTTAGAGCCATTATCCACAAATAGAGAAAACTTGGAATAGTGGTGAACCTTCCCAGGAGTGGCCGTCCTACCAAAATGACTCCAAGAGCACGACAACTCATCCAGGAGGTCATAAAAAAACTCAGAACAACATCTAAAGAACTGCAGGCCTCACTTGCCACAGTTAGGGTCAGTTAGGGTCAGTGTCATGATACAAGAATAAGAAATAATGGGCAAAAATGGCATCCTTGGGAGAGTTCCAAGGAGAAAACCACTGCTGACCAAAAAGAACACAAAGGCTTGTCTCCTATTTGCCAAAAAACATAATCTTTTGAGCAAATATTCTGTGGACCGATGAGACAAAAGTTAAACTTTTTGGAAGGTGTGCGTCTCGTTTGTAAAACTAATCTGATGTAAAACTAACACAGCATTTCATAAAAAGAACATCATACCAACAGTCAAACATGGTGGTGGTAGTGTGATGGTCTGGATGACTGGACAACTTGTCATAATTGACGGAATCATGAATTCTGCTCTCTACCAGAAAATCCTGAAGGAGAATGTGTGGCCATCAATTCATGACCTCAAGCTCAAAGCTCACGTAGGTTATGTAGCAGGACAATGATCCAAAATACACCAGCAAGTTCACCTTGGAATGGCTCAAAAAACAAAACAAAATTAAGGTTTTGGAGTGGCCTAGTCCAGACTTAAATCCAAATGAGATGCTGTGGCATGACCTTAAACAGGCCGTTCATGCTCGAAAACCCTCCAATGTGGCTGAATTAAAAAAATTCTGCAAAGAAGAGTTGGCCAAAATTCCTCCACAGCGATGTGAAAGACTCATTGCTGGTTATTGCAAATGCTTGATGGCAGTTGTTGCTGCCAAGGGTGGCTCAAACAGTTATTAGGTTTAGGGGACAATTACTTTTTCACATAAGGCCAGGCATATCTGGAAAGCTTTTTTGCCTTAATACATGAAATCATCATTTTAAAACTACATTTTTTATTTACTCGGATTATATTTGTGTAATATTAAAATGTGTTTAATAATCTGAATCATTTAAGTGTGACAAATATTCAAAAAAAAAATCAGGAAGGGAGCAAATACTTTTTTACAGGACTGTGTGTATATATACAGCATACACACAGTACCACCCTCACATTTTTGTAAATATTTTATTATATCTTTTCATGTGAAAACACTAAAGAAATGACACTTTGCTACAATGTAAAGTAGAGAGTGTACAGCTTGTATAACAGTGTAAATTTGCTGTCCCCTCAAAATAACTCAACACACAGCCATTAATGTCTAAACCGCTGGCAACAAAAGTGACTATACCCCTAAGTGAAAATGTACAAATTGGGTCCAATTAGCCATTTTACCCCCCCTGGTGTCATGTGGCTCGTTAGTGTTACAAGGTCTCAGGTGTGAATTGGGAGCAGGTGTGTTAAATTTGGTGTTATCGCTCTCACCCACACTGGTCACTGGAAGTTCAACATGGCAGTTCATGGCAAAGAACTAATAACTAAACAAATGAAAGTGCAGCGCAAACTGTTAAAAGCATTAAATAAAAGCATTAAATAAAAAGTCCATCTAGTAAGACATATATTAAATTCTTCTTGGCACAAACAGACGGGTCCTCTTTTCCTGCGTCTCAGATGTCATATACAAAATCGTATGGGTACGCTTACTGGAAAGGATGGACCCCTTAATTACAGGGGGTCAGACACGCCTGGATGAATATCTGATGGGCAGCTGCCTTAGATCTCGTCTGCGGTGGTCGGTCAAACAATATATCTGAAGTGAAGCCGTAACCTGGGAACTCATCACATGTATCTTCACTGTGCAAATCCTGCATCCTCTGGTGTCAGATCTGACACCAGAGGATGCAGGATTTGCACAGTGAAGATACATGTGATGAGTTCCCAGGTTACGGCTTCACTTCAGATATAGTAGGGTAAAAACAGCCATTTTTGGCACAAATTGCTGAGCGTCCGAGAAGTGGGTGCTTCCGTGGAGCTGCTGGCTGGTGACTCAGAGCGGGTTACGCCAGTGGTCGCTGACGCTTCCTGGATCTGGAACACACAGGGAGCCGAGGGATGACGTCACTTCCGGATATGTGATGAACCAATAGGCGACACATTTGCGAAGCATGCGCTCCTTCTTCAGGCTCCCTGTGTGTTCCAGATCCAGAAAACGTTGTTGGTTTAAACATTAATGACTGTGTATTGAGTTATTTTGAGGGGACAGAACATTTACACTGTCATACAAGCTGTACACTCACTACTTTACATTGCAGCAAAGTGTCATTTTTTTCAGTGTTGTCACATGAAAAGATATAATAAAATATTTACAAAAATTTGAGGGGTGTACTCACTTTTGTGAGATACTGTGTGTATATATATATATATATATATATATATATATACACATACACACACATCATTAATGGTTTTAATGTGATTTTACAAATATTAAACTTGCTATATTTTAACTATATTATTTGTGTTTTTCCATTGGTACCTAAAAAGTCCATCATTGTGTTATTTTCCACAAAAAAATGCATTCTATCCAGTTTGACCAGTGGTAGTTTTAAAATAATCATTGTTATGATTAATAACAAGCACAGAAGTGTGTCCTGACCCTTTATTGGTTCTCAAGGTGCTGGCAGCTTGCCTGCCCACAACATGTCAATGCATGATGCTGATCCAGGGCAAACTGCATCCACATCCACCATCCCTCTCTTCCAACCATCCACAGGCTTCCGCGAGCACAATTAATCACATTATAAATATTAACAACAACAACATACAAAGTTGTCCACAACCCTGCCCCCAGCTACATCACCAACCTCACCCCAAAATCACCCAAACTGTCCTCTTTGCTCCAAGACCTCCTGCTCTCTACCTTGTCTACTCTTCCCATGCTTGCCTGCAGGACTTCTCTAGAGCCTTTCACTGTATTTGGAACTCCTTACCCTAATCTGTCTGGTAATCTTGAACTCTGTCTGCATATGGGTGACTCATGAAAACCCATGTCTTCAAGGAAGTTTCTCTTGCCATCACCTTAAAACTGTACCTCTACTTTCTTCACTAGTTCATCCCTCACAGTTGTTACATTTTTATATCTCTTGCCCCTCCTTTTTAGATTAAAAGCTCCTAAAGCCGGGTACACACTAATTGTTTTTTTTTTCGTTCAACTCCGCTCTCTGTCATTGGCTGAGAGCGCTGATCAGGAGTCGGTTGGCTGCTGGTTTTTGGCTGGATTCACACCTATGCATTTTTAATGCATTTTGCAGATTTGCACTACAGTCCATCCACCATGGTTTCCTATGGAATACATTCTGTAGTACAAATCTGCAAAATGCAAAAAGCACTAAAAATGCATAGGTGTGAATCCAGCCTTTAAGCATGCACCTCCGACAGAAGCCAGCCAACAAGCCGACTTCTGTCGGACAGACTGATAAACACACAGGCCGATGTCGGATGTTTTTTTTTTTTTTTGAACCGGCCGTTGTCTCCCGACATTCGGCCCGTGAGGGATTAACCCTCTTGTATTGTATTGTAACTGTGCTGTTGTCTTTATTTTAAAAATCGCTGAGCAAACTGTTGGCACTAAATAAATCTTGTATTATTATAAGATTAACAATGTGGGACAGAAGGGGGTAAAAATCTGCGATAGCGTGTGCTAATGCTGAATCTTTGTAATGCATATAGTTGACTTGCAGGAAATTCTTTTCTCAACATAACTACAGTCTCACCTTGAATGCAGACCTGTTCATATTTGAAACTACCTTCTCATCTACTCAGACAGTGCATCACAAAACAGCTTTGGTGTTGATCTTTGTTTAAAGAAGGCAAAGTGGATAAAATAGAGAACATCTCCATGGGAATAAAGAACAAATAAAGACTTCTTTTACTCTGACTACAGTACAAAATACTGGAATTCATCCTTTTAACTCTGAAGGTACCTTGTGCATGCTGCGATCAAAACCATCTTCCTCTCCTCCTGAAGAGAATCTCCGCGCTCGAGGCACTGCGGAACCAAAGACTTGGTGTCAGTGAAGCCTTTATTGTTGTCTTGTTTTTGCATGATACAGAACAATAGTATGAGTGGGAGAGCAGAGACTCGCAGGCATTGTCGAGAAGACAAAAGCTCCAGGCAGTCCCAGTCACAACAAAGGATAGTAATAGTTTGTTCCAGTGATTGCAGTGGGGATTTGATTTTTTTTAAATTTTACATGGTGTTATGACACAGAAGGTAAAATGGTTGGTTCCCAGACCTACATATTTACCTCCATACATAATCTAAAGAAGACCTCTGCAAAGCACCATTACCATACTATTTATACAAACTCAAGGCAATTGCAAAAAGAAAACCCCAACTTACTGTTTATGAGTCTATCATGTCCCTCAAACAGCCAGGGACAAGTGGCAGAATTGAACAAAAAAAAATTAAACCTCACTGGGAACAGGTACAATATTTTTTAAAAGGGGTTAGGAAACAATATATTTATATTTATCTAGGTGGATGCAGCATCGATCCGGTGCTGCATCTGTCCCCCCGCCAGCTCTGCATTAAGAACTGAGCAAGCAAACACTGCTGATCGTTCAATTCTACACTCTCAGCAGAGAGCTGTGACTCTCAGTCACTGGCTCTCTGCTCTGCCCCTCCAACATTCACTGGAGTGCTGGGCTGTGGAAGTGGCAGGAGCGGCAGTTCAGTGTCCCAGCAGCTCGCTGAGAGACTGAGCCAACTGCCAGTCCAAGCATCTGGGTGAATCCCATCTGTAATCTTGGGATTGATCCAGATCCTGGACTGGCTGAGTGACGTCAGCCAACAGCGAGCTATAGCCCACTGTTGGCTGAAAATAGGTCACAGGAGTGCAGAACTAACTGCACTCCTGTGATCCATAGGAGAAGAAGGCCAAAATAGCTTTAGCCATACTCCTACTAGTTCTGGACCACCCATTGTATATATACGTCATTACTTTGATGTTATATACCATTGTTATTGCAGCAGCTAGCTGCCATAACCCCAGTATTTTTTTAAACAGTGGGCGATCCTCTTCCGCATAAAAGTGATCCCGGTGGCGGATTTGCCACAGGATCACTTTCTTAGGCAGTGGGAGAGGTGCCCTGCCGCTTCCTGTTGATTCCCCGCTTACCAGAGCAATCAGTAGCAGCAGAAACGATCCCATCCCCTGCAGCGATGGGCAGGAAGTCGAGTGAGGGCCAGGTGGCCCCCACCTGACTCTATGCCCTTGGAGGACCGATGTCTGACATCAATTCTGCCTAATGGCCTTTTTTTATTTATTTTTTGGTAAATGTAAAATTAATTTTTTTTTTTTTATTTTAAGTGTAAATGTGAAATCTAAGGTCTTTTTGACCCCAGAACTCGCAATATAGAGCACCTGTCATGCTTATTTCTATTACAAGGGATGTTTACATTCCTTGTAATAGCATTAAAAGCAAACAAAAAAAAATTAAAAATGAAAAAATAAAAAGTAAAATAAATAAGGAAAAAATAAATAAATTTTAAAGTGCCCCGTCCCTCCAAGCTCGCATGCAGAAGCAAACCACAAGTCGCACCCACATATGTAAACTGTGTTCAAACCACACATGTGAGGTATCGCTGCGATCGTTAGAGCGAGAGCAATAATTCTAGCACTAGATCTCCGCTGTAACTCTAAACAGGTAACCTATAAAAAAAATTTTAAGCGTCACCTACGGAGATTTTTAATTACCGTAGTTTGTCGCCATTCCACGAGCGTGAGCAATTTTGAAGCATGACATGTTAGGTATCTATTTACTATTTATTTATTTAATTTTAATTGTTGGTAATTCTATCATAAGAACAGCTCTTTTGCATAGAGCTCTACTGCTTCTCAGAAACTGTTGTCATCTCTGACAGAGGTCTCCAAAATGCAGGCTGCGGGCTGGATGTGGCCCTATGCTTGCCTTTATATGCTCGACACCAACAGTGAGACACTATTCCTCCCACTAATACCAACGCTGGTGCACTAATCACCCCACTGACACCAATGATGTGGAACTATTCCACCCAATGAAACCAATGATGGAGCACTATTCCTTTTCCTAATGACAACGGGTGCTATGTAATTTTTTTACTCTCTGATCACCAAGCCTGAGGCATTGTTACTCCTACTGACACTGGGGGCATTTTCTGCTCCCCCTGGCCAAAGTCCGGCCCCCCTAAATTCTAAAGAACAAGAAACTGGCCCATTTTTCATAAAGTTTGGAGAACCCTGACCTATGAGGAGAGTTTAACAATAGTTCTAATATACAATGCTTTGCAAAAGTATTCACCCCCCTTGGCATTTTTCGTGTTTTGATGCCTCACAACCTGGAATTAACATAGATTGTTTGAGGATTTGCCTCATTTAATTTACAGAACATGCCCACAACTTTGAAGATGTTTTTTTTTTAATTGTGAAGCAAATAACAAATAGGACAAAATAACAAAAAAAGTCAATGTGCATAACTATTCACTCCCTAAAGTCAATACTTTGTAGAGCTACCTTTTGCGGCCAAGTTGCTCCAAGTCGCTTTGGATAAGTCTCTATGAGCTTGCCACATCTTACCACTGAGATTTTTGCCCATTCCTCCTTGCAAAACTGCTCCAGCTCCTTCAAGTTGTATGGTTTGTGCTTGTAAACACCAATCTTTAAGTCTGACCACAGATTTTCTATTGGATTGAGGTCTGGGCTTTGACTAGGCCATTCCAACACATTTACATGTTTCCCCTTAAACCACTCAAGTGCTGCTTTAGCAGTGTGTTTGGGGTCATTGTCCTGCTGGAAGGTGAACCTCTGTCCTAGCGTCAAATCACACACAGAGTGGTACAGGTTTTGCTCAAGAATATCCCTGTATTTAGCACCATCCATCTTTCCCTCAACTCTGACCAGTTTCCCAGTCCCAACTGCTAACAAACATCCCCACAGCATGATGCTGCCACCACCATGTTTCACTGTGGGGATGGTGTTCTTTGGGTGATGTGATGTGTTGGGTTTGTGCCAGAAATAGCATTTTCTTTGATGGCCAAAAAGTTCAATTTTAGTCTCATCAGACCAGAGAACCTTCCTCCATACATTTTGGGAGTCTCCCACATGCCTTTTCGCAAACTCAAAATGTGCCATTTTGTTTTTTGCTAAAAGTAATGGCTTTCTTCTGGCCACTCTGCCATAAAGCCCAGCTCTATGGAGCGTACGGCTTATTGTCGTCCTATGTACAGATACTTCAGTCTCTGCTGTGCAACTCTGCAGCTCCTCCAGGGTTACCTTAGGTCTCCCTGCTGCCGCACTGCTTAATGCCCTCCTTGCCCGGTCCATGAGTTTTGGTGTGTGGCCGTCTCTTGGTAGGTTTGCTGTTGTGCCACGTTCTTTCCATTTGGTTAGGATAGATTTGATGGTGCTCCTAGGGATCATCAAAGATTTGGATATTTTTTTATAACCTAACCCTGACTTGTACTTCTCAACAACATTGTCCCTTACTTGTTTGGAGAGTTCCTTGGTCTTCATGGCAGTATTTGGCTAGTGGTGCCTGTTGCTTAAGTGTTGCAGGCTCTGGGGCCTTTCAAAAAGGTGTGTATATGTAATGACAGATCATGTGACACTTAGATTGCACAGAGGTGGACATCATTTCACTATTATGTGACTTCTGAAGGTAATTGGTTGCACCAGAGCTTTTTATGGGCTTCATAACAAAGGGGGTGAATACATACGCACATGCCAATTATCAGTTTTTTATTTCTGAAAAATAGTTTTATGTATATATTTTTCTAATTTTACTTCACCAACTTAGATTATTGTGTTCTGATCCATTGTATACAATTCAGATTAAAAAAAAACATTGAACTAAAGGCTCTAATGTAACAAAATAGGTAAAAAGCCAAGGGTAGTGAATACTTTTGCAAGGCACTGTAGATCTGTGAGGTCACTGTTCTCCTCGAGTCCATCAAAATTTATTCAGTGTGGAGTCCTGATGAAAGGGGTGTGGTGTTACCCCGAAATGCACTGCATGTTTTTATGACCTATTGACCAACAATTAAAATTATCTTGGACTTTCATAATTAATAATAATAATGAACTTTCATTAATTTTAGGCCTGGCACTCCTTTCTATATTTCTGTGGTTGAAGCTACTGTTGGATGCCCACTGTGGTAGGCCTTTGCATGCACTAGTTTGAAAGTTCCCAGACCCTTTTTAAATATGGCTTTCTGGAGACTTCTCGGTGAGGGAAACAAGTATTTGATCCCCTGCTGATTTTGTAAATTTGTCCACTGACAAGAAAATGATCAGGCCATAATTTTAATGGTAGGTTTATTTTAACAGTGAGAGACAAAATAACAACAAAAATATCCAGAAAAACCTATTTCAAATAAGTTACAAATTGATTTGTATTTTAATGAGTGAAATAGGCATTTGACCCCTTTGCAAAACATGACTTAGTACTTGGCAGGCATGTACTGGCCATCGGGACTACCGGGAGTTTCCCGGTGGGCCGATGGCTCAGTGGGCCAGCTTCAGTGACAGCAGACCGCCACCCCTCCACTCCTCTGTCTCCCCCTCCCTGCCGTGCTCACCTCCTCTCCCTGCCTAGTTATGAATCGAACTGAATAATGACATGCTCCTCGGGAGTCGGCACTGAGAAGCTCATCATACGATCCAGAAGGAGGGCTCAGGGCAGCCACACACAGCTGTGACATAAGCTTCCTCTGCACTCGTTCTCCTACTCTTTTCTTATCCCACTCTCCATCCTGTCTGCTGCCGCGGAGAATCTAGATGGAGAGCAGGAAAGGAAAGAACAGGAGAACGAGTGCAGAGGAAGCTTGTGTCACAGCTGTGTGTGGCTGCCCTGAGCCCTCCTTCTGGATCGTATGATGAGCTTCTCAGTGCCGACTCCCGAGGAGCATGTCATTATTCAGTCCGCTTCATAACTAGGCAGGAAGAGGAGGTGAGCACTGCGGGGGACCAGAGCAGCATGGGGGGGGTGGTAGAGGAGCATGGAGGATCAGAGCTGCATGGGAAATAGAGGAGCATGGGGACCTGAGCAGGAAAGGGGGGGAAGGGGAATAGAGGAGCATAGGGGGTCTGACCAGAGCAGCATGGGGGGAATAGAGGAGCATGGGGACCTGAGCAGCATGGGGGGAAGGGGAATAGAGGAGCATGGGGACCTGAGCAGCAAAGGGGGGGGGATAGAGGAGCATGGGGGACCAGAGCAGCATGGGGGGAATATAGGAGCATTGGGACCTGAGCAGCATGGGGGAAGGGGAATAGAGGAGCATGGGGGACCAGAGCAGCATGGGGGGGAATAGAGGAGCATGGGGACCTGAGCAGCAAAGGGGGGAAGGGGAATAGAGGAGCATGGGGGACCAGAGCAGCATGGTGGGGAATAGAGGAGCATGGGGACCTGAGCAGAAAAGGGGGGAAATAGAGGAGCACGGGGGACCAGAGCAGCACTGGGGGGGAAAGGAGCATGGGGGGGACCAGCAGAGCACATGGAGGACCATAGGAGCAGGTGGGGGACCAGCGCAGCACATGGGGACCAGCGGGGCACATGGGGGACAAGCGCAGCATGCGGGTGACCAGCGGAGCACATGGAGGACCAGCACATGGGGGACCAGCGCAGCATGGGGGGAAAATAGAGGAGCACAGGGGACCAGAGCAGCATGGGGGGAATAGAGGAGTATGGGGGGGAATAGAGGAGCATGGGGGGACCAGCGAAGCATGCGGGGACCGGAGAAGCACAGGGGTACCAGAGCAGCCTGGGGGGAACAGAAGATCAGGAGAAGAATACAGAAGCATGTGGGGGACCAGAGAAGCATGTGGGGGACCGGAGAAGCAGGGGGGATACCAGAGGAGCACAGGGGGGACCAGAGAAGCACGAGGGTACAGAGGAGCATGGGGGGGAACAGAGAAGCAGGGGGAGGACCAGAGGAGTACGGGGGGGCAGAGGAGCATGGGGGGACCAAAAGGAGCATGGGGGAGGGGACATACAGCTGACTCAACAGCTATGGCCCGAGAGTTTCTCACTTCTGCCTAATCTTGTCCCATTGGGGGGGCAACAAACTGATTCTTTGCCCCGGGTGAAATAATGACTAACTTCTCCACCGGTACCAGCCGTTCTACTCTAATAAAGTAGAACGGCTAATGGCTAGTGAAGGGGGAGGGGGGTCTTGGGTGGCCATAGGGGTTGGCCTGCTGGGGGGGGCGGGTTTGTCCAGCCGGCATGGGAGAAACCTGTCAAAGTGGATGAAGTCCAGGGCCAAATTTTTGTCCCAGTCCAGCCCTGGTACTTGGTGAAAAAACCCTTGTTGGCAATCACAAAGGTCAGACATTTCTTCTATTTGGCCACAAGGTTTGCACACATCTCAGGAGGGATTTTTTCCCACTCCTCTTTGCAAGTCATTAAGGTTTTGAGCCTGACATTTGGAAACTCGAACCTTCAGCTCCCTCCACATATTTTCTATGGGAACTCCTTTGTTGCCTTGGCCGTGTGTTTTGGGTCATTGTCATGCTGGAATACCCATCCACGACCCATTTTCATTGCCCTGGCTGAGGGCCAAGATTTGATGGTACATGGCCTCGTCCATCATCCCTTTGATGTGGTGAAGTTGTCCTGTCCCCTTAGCAGAAAAACACCCCCAAAGCATAATGTTTCCACCTTCATGTTTGACAGTGGGGATGGTGTTCTTGGGGGTCATAGGCAGCATTCCTCCTCCTCCAAACATGGCGAGTTGTGTTGATGTAAAGAGCTTGATTTTGGTCTCATCTGACCACAACACTTTCACCCAGTTCTCCTCTGAATCATTAAGATGTTCATTAGCAAAATTCAGACGGGCCTGTACATGTGCCTTCTTGAGCAGGGGGACCTTGCGGGCGCTGCAGGATTTCAGTCGTTCACGGCGTACTGTGTTACCAATTGTTTTATTGGTGACTATGGTCCCAGCTGCCTTGAGATCATTGACAAGATTCTTCCATGTAGTTCTGGGGTGATTCCTCACCGTTCTCATGATAATTGAATCTCCATGAGGTGAAAATTTGCTTGGAGCCCCAGACCGAGGGAGATTGACAGTTATTTTGTGTTTCTTCCATTTGCAGATAATCGCACCAACTGTTGTCACCCTCTCACCAAGCTGCTTGGCAATGGTCTTGTAGCCCATTCCAGCCTTGTGTAGGTCTACAATCTTATCCCAGACATCCTTGGACAGCTCTTTTGTCTTGGCCAAGGTGGAGAGATTGGAATCTAATTGATTGATTGCTTCTGTGGACAGGTGTCTTTTATACAGGTAACAAGCTGAGATTAGGAGCACTCCCTTTAAGAGAGTGCTCCTAATCTCAGCTTGTTACCTGTTTAGAAGACAAATGGGAGCCAGAAATCTTGCTGATTAATAGGGGATCAAATACTTACTGTATGTCACTCATTAAAATGCAAATCAATTTATAACTTTTTTGAAATGCGTTCTTCTGGATATTTTCTTCTGGATATTTTTGTTGTCATTCTGTCTATGGCTGTTAAAACTACCATTAACCTACCATTAAAATTATAGACTGATCATTTCTTTCTCAGTGGGCAAACGTACAAAATCAGCAGGCGATCAAATACTTTTTTCCCTCATTGTAGTAGATGGCAGGTTGGCTTTTCTCTCATTTCAAGAAAGAGAAGTTTAAGTAGCTTTGGATTGAGTAGGGAAGTTTTAGAGCCTCTGCCTTTTTTTTTATTGCTGTCTGTGTCCCTGTTAGAGACATCTTCTACACCGTTTACATTCTGGTGGAGACATCTATCTCCACCAGAATGTAAAGGGGAAATATTCCAGGAGGGTGATGACACCACCCTCAGAGATGGGGGTTCACCTGTTATTGGGGAGATATTGGGAAGATTTTCACTTGCTTCCAGAGAGCCGCGTTTGAGGGGAAATATCCCCAAAAGGGACACAGACAGCAACAACAACCCAATGAGGTTCTAACCAGACTTTATCCAAAAAAAGGTTTGATTTGGGGTTACACTTTGAAATGGATTGTTTTGACACTTTCAACTACAGTAAATGTGTTTAAATGATTTTTATTAAATTGTGGGATAAAGACAAGGGAACACGAAACTACTAAATAACAGATAAACCTTTGTAGCTCAGAACTGTATTTTTTTGTAATACCAAAGGCTTGTCTGCATCTGCCACCTAGGTCCAAATATTATTACAGTGGATGCATACATAGCTCATCACATTTTACTAGCTTATCCTCCTGCCACCCAAGGTAAACACTCCACCCACAGGTTCTGTACATGCTCTCCATTGGGTAAAAACTCCACCCACAGATTCTGTATATGCTTTCCATTGGGTAAACACTCCACCAACAGGTTCTGTATATGCTCTCCATTGAGTACCTTTGCTAGCACATGGAGATACATGGGGAAACAAGAAAATTACCTTGGGGCAAGGCAAGGGCTCGTTAAATATTTGCACTGGCCCTATACTTCTCTCTGAAAGCCATCTGTATAATACCGATTTCTATCCTACAACACTAAGATGTTGATGAAATATTGCTTACTTTTTGGTGAGTACATCCAATACTCTGGCTCAGACTGGTAATAAGGATCAGGACTGTATGGAGGGAGGTACTTGGAGGACTGTACAAGGTCTTCACTTGTTTTACTTTTCGTTGCTTCATCTGGAAAAAGATACAGACAAACTGAACTGTCTGAATAGCTTTCGTTGCTCCAGCATGATACAAGCTCGGCAAAGTTATAATGAGATACCTCATTCATTCTCGAGAATTGACCTCTGTTTCTCCCTAAACCAATAACGCTGTCCAAAAATGCAATAACACTTTCCCAATTCTGCTTCTAAAACAAATTATCTTTTACAACCTGTCAAATCTAATAATGCTTTGCCTCTTACATAATCTTTCTAACTATGATCACAAGTCATTATAAAGAAAAATACCCCTTTAGGCATAATAGTAGTACTATACCGTCACATTTAGAATATTGCCTCTGCAGCAAATTCCATTCTAATTATAAAATAGATCACTGTACTGCTCATGGTGAAAGAAACAGATGACGGATTATAATTACATAAATAAACCACTGACATACCTCTTATGTTATATGCTCACTGGGATTTAATTATATTAACGTTATAGGTTTAATGGGATTTAATTATAATGCCTTGGAATGAATGCTTTAGTTTATATTATTGTTAAAACTGTTATAATGTATGTAAAGCCTCATTTAAAGTGCCAGTCCACCCAAAATTGATGTCTTAGTTATAGGAGGAGTCTGATGGGCTGAGCTAATGCCTTACTTCTCTACGTATATGTCATAGATGCTCCATCATTAAGATATCTCGACCATAATTCCCCACTTCTGTCCTGTTTTTGTCCACCTGGGAGTTTGCAGGTCAGAAAAGTCAGAGACAACTCAGAAGTCCATATCTGAATCTCGTTCTAGGTTATAGACTTTAAGAGCCCATCTATAGGGAGAGGTATGCCTTACCACGGTTTAAACAGAAAAATGTATAAAGAACAGCAATGTGCTTTACAAATGTACTTAGCCCTCTACTTACTTTGGGACTCCCAAACATGTGAAATGCTTATAAAATGGATGTAACAGTAGAAAAAAAAGAGCCAGGAGGAGAACTCAGTCACATGACCTGTCAAAATCATGGAAATAGTCTGTCCTCCAATCACAGTGTATGCAAAGGCAACTCCATGGGACAATACAGGCTCTACTGAATAATAAAAATGCAGTTGGCAGTGTGGAATATTACTGCAGTGTCCAGTGGAGAGCAGACAGTGATATCAGTCCCCATGTATTGAAGCAATGAAAATGAGCTTTTACAGAAAGCCATAAATGGCGTCCTTGAGCACTCCAAAAAAGGTTTTCTATAACCAGTTCCCGACCAGCCGCCACAGTTATACTGCGGACGTTGGCCCCCCTGTGCGAATCGCCGTACATGTACAGTGGTCCCTGCACTAGATTTTGCACGCGCGCCCGACCACGTCCCGCGGGAGCTCGTCCGCGGGCACGGCGGACTCGATGGCCACCCGTGATCGCAGGAAAGAGAGGCAGAACAGGGATCTGCCTGTGTAAACAAGGCGAATCCCTATTCTGACAGGGGAGGAGAGTGAGAGATCAGCTTCTCCTAGTGATCACGAACAGCGATCTCTCTCTTCTCCCAGTCAGTCCATCCCCCATACAGTTAGAAACACCTCCCTAGGAAACACTTAACCCCCGATCGCCCCCTAGTGTTAACCCTTCCCTGCTAGTGCCATTTATACAATAATCAGAGATTTTTTATAGCACTGATCACTGTATTGGTGTCATTGGTCACCAAAAAGTGTCACTTAGGGTCAAATTTGTCCGCCGCAATGTCGCGGTCCCGCTAAAAAGAGCAGGTCACCGCCATTACTAGTAAAAACAATAAAAAAAAAAGTCCCCAAATCTTTCCACTATTTTGTAAACGCTACAACTTTTGCGCAAACCAATCAATATACGCTTATTGCGATTTTTTTTACCAATAATATGTAGCAGAATATATATATTGGCCTAAACTGATGAATACATTTTTTTTTATTTTTTTTTGGATATGCATTATAGCAGAAAATAAAAAATATTGTTTTTTTTTTTAAAATTGTCGCTCTTTCTTGGTTTATAGTGCAAAAAAATAAAAACCGCAGAGGTGATCCAATGACATCAAGAGAAAGCTCTATTTGTGGGAAAAAAAAGAACGTCAATTTTGTTTGAGTACAGCATCGCACTCCCGCGCAATTGTCAGTTAAAGCGACGCAGTGCCGTATCGAAAAAAATGGCCTGGTCATTAAGGGGGTAAATCCTTCTAGGGCTGAAGTGGTTAAAACAGACCTTGCAATATAAATACAGTGAAAAAAATCTGTAAATGTTAGCGATAAATGGAAAAATGTGTTTTATTTCGTTCGTTAATCCCTTCACGTCCACCGTGTAGCTACAGGCACCATTCAGATATAATTTTTTCCAGCCGGCGATTCAGTGCACGATAAGAACGATCATAGCGGCAGTTCCGGTGCCAGACGGTCACCAGTCATCTTTATGACCGTCAGAGGCCCGGGCACGACGTTATGACGTCACGTAAATAAAGCCGCGATCGGGGCTGTCAGCATGAGATCGGTGAATTTTTTTTCTCGATCTCATGCTTTCCAGCCTGGAGGAGATGTGGTGTCTTATTGACCCCGCATTTCTCCATAAAGAGGACCTGTCACAATAGATTCCTATTACAAGGGATGTTTACATTCCTTGTAATAGGAATAAAAGTGATCAAAAAAATAAAAATGTAAAAAAAGAGTAAAAATATAAAAAAATTAAGTAAAAAAAAAAATTTTAAACGCCCCTGTCCCCGGTAGCTTGCGCTCAGAAGCGAATGCACACGCAAGTCCCGCCCACATATGTAAGCGCCGTTCAAACCACACATGTGAGGTATTGCCGCGTGTGTTAGAGCGTGTGCAACAATTCTAGCCCTAGACCTCCTCTGTAACTCTAAACTGGTAACCTGTAAAAATTTTCTAAGCGTCGCCTATGGAGATTTTTAAGTACTGAAGTTTGGTGCCATTCCATGAGTGTGCACAATTTTAAAGCGTGACATGTTAGGTATCTATTTACTTGGCGTAACATCATCTTTCACATTATACAAAAAAATTGGGCTACCTTTACTGTTTTGTTATTTATCATGAAACTGTTTTTTTTTCAAAAAAAAGGTGTTTGAAATATTATTGCGCAAATACCGTGCGAGATAAAAAGTTGCAATGACTGCCATTTTATTCCCTAGGGCGTTTGCTAAAAAAACATATATATATAATGTTTGGGGGTTCTGAGTAATTTTCTAGCAAAAAAATGATGACTTTTAAGTGTAGGAGAGGAGTGCCAGAATAGGTCCGGTATGGAAGTGGTTAAATAATATTCCATTTTAACTTTTATTTACTATGGTTGATATTTACTGTAGTTTTTCATGTTACTTTCTGGCTCACAGTACATTCCCTGTAATAAACGTATTGTGGAGTTTACATAGTTGAATAGCCTCAGACTACATAAGGCTATTTTCCCATGTCTCTTCATCCTTCAAAGTCATAAGACTCTTTAGACACACACAAACAGGTTGATTTACTAAATCTGAAGAGTGCAAAATCTGGTGCAGCTCTGCAAAGAAACCAATCAGCTTCCAGGTCTTATTGTCAAAGCTTAATTGAACAAGCTGAAGTTAGGAGCTGATCGGCTCCAGTTTTAGTAAATCAAAGCCACAGATCTTTATAGAGTTCTTAGCTGGGAAACTATATTGCTTAGTTCATATATTATGGGACCAGCATATTAGAAAGTTTGCAGGTCTATTTTCTCATTGATGCTTAGTTGCTTGTGTGTTCTGCCCTCTTTTGGCTCAGCACTGGCCTGGCTTATAAAGCCCAATTGAACTTTCAATCAATTAAATAAATTTCAGATGCATTAAAAAGGTGTGCAAAGAATAACAGTTTGTTTTCTTTAAAAATCAGCCAGATGTTGAGTAGAAAGGCCAGCAGCTGTAGAGTGGGACGTTTGTTCTCTGTGAGGAAGCAGTGGTCCCTTTGCAGAGGTCTGACACATCCCCTTTCTGACTCAGCTCAGAGTCAGAGCTCTCCAATCAACGAGGAGCATGAGCTTTGCTGATTCAGAGCTATGGGTCTGAGTCAGCAGGGGGGGGTGTTGGACCTCTGCAATGAGATCACTGCTTCCTCACAGAGATAAAGGGTCCCACTCTACAGGGGACTTGATTTCTACTCAAGTTTTGGCTGTTTTAGGGCGAAAGGAACTGAGACTGTGAACACCTTTTGTTCTGATGTACCTGGAATGTTACTAAACCCACAAAATTAAAATCTGTGTGTATATGCAGTAAAGCATGTTTGTTATACCCACTGTGGAACCTAAGGGGTCAATCCTTTGCATTGTGTAAAACAGCCGTTTGATCCTGTCTTCTCTGATCTTCCCCTTCTTCCACTGACTCTTAATCATTTTCTGATAACACAGAGTCTATGGAGTCAGGCTGCACATGCTCAGTTTGGTGTGTATTGCTAGAAAGGTTTTTTTTTTCCTTGGCAGGGTGCGAGTGATCAGCACAGAGCCAATCAACCCTGTCCGGACAGAGGGTCAGGGGTCTTACAGTCTCATAGGTCAGTCAGAAAACTCATCCTACAAGCTTTAACCAGTGCATGACTGGACAATGAATGAAGTCACAGGACTGCTCTAATTGCTGCTGAGAAAAGGTATTCATCAGTTTATATTTACTTAAAATTAAAAGCAATTCCATGTTCTGTGTACTGTGGGAGACCAGATATAGTGAATGCAGGGTCCTGGGTCTAGTAACACTTTAAATGGAGGGTTCAGCTGGGCTTTGGAGAACACTTTCTTAGCCTAAATAATTCTGTATGAGGCTTAACCTAATACGAATCAGCATAACTATATGTACACATACAAAAATGTAGCACACATAAAATGATATACATTTGGTAATTTAATAAGACAAAGAGAAAAGAGCAGCAACCCATGGTGGCCAATTCCAACATTTTCCACTTTTCATTGCTTTACTGAATAAACTTGATGAATATGTACATAGACACATGTGACATGTGTTAACTAGAAACATGTCAATGGAGATATGAATTACACAGAGCAAGAAAATGCTGAGTAAGTGGTTTCAGTTTGCAAGGGTCAGCACATCTGTAAGTAAGCAGCTGGACATGAGCCATACTTAAAAAAAAATGGAATAAAGCTCTTACTTACACCAAGACACAGAGCCGGTTGGGATTGAGACAAAGGAAAAAAGGAAGAGAAGACACAAAGTAATGCAGATTTTAGTTATCAGTAATCACCATTTTATTTATTTATCTTTGTAACACTACTGCTGTTATATACTATATCACTATGAACAAACTAAAAAAATACACTACTTACTATTTATATCATTTCTACATGCTGGATGTACCAAACCACAGCACACTGCAAGGCAATTGACATTTCACAAGCTTAGACAGACATTTTTTCTTCTTTTACAGGTTATAACACAATGAGAATGAGGATTAACCCAGACCACATGCTCATTTGCCACAGAAGCATGCTGCCTCCATAAGGTGGAAAGGCTAAAAAGGGAGGCTAAGAGCTAACACTGCTTAAACATAAACTGCACTAAGCAATATTGTATCTAAACTGGCTACACAACATAACCCCAGTGCAATTTCAGAAAAAGAAGCAGGTCTACTGTATACTACTTTACACTCATCCACATGTAGCAGAATTAAAAATGTTAAGACCTGTGTTTGGCCACATCCTATCTTCGACAGATTATAGATACATGGTTTTTAGGAAATCAACTTAATTCCCATGGGAGATTTTAGGTAACATGTATTTCAAATTAAAAAAAAAATGATCTCTTTATTATATCCAATAAAACTCATACAAAAATACAAACTAATGGCAGATATATACAAAGTGCTTATGCATTCCACATAAATACCGAGATATCCCAAACCAGGGACAATTATTCTATCATTCTCATAAGTGTCTTCATCCATTAGATCCCAGATAATGGGATGCACCTAACATGTTTTGATTGCTTTTCCTCAGGGGTTGATGGGTGGATCATATAAATTGCACTACAAACCATACAAAGAACATCAGCCAATTGTATTAAAAACAAAAGTGCAAATTGACTCCTAGTTTTACAATGCCAGAACCTGCCCAATAGATGAGACATTTGCACCTTTAAATCACAGGAGCAAGATAAGCCCCAGCTTGTGCAAGTCTACATCAGTTCAGCCTGAAGAGACCCCTCATTTCACACTGCTAGCCGGTCACAAGAACCCACCCAACAGAAGAGGCATATGCACAGCGCTGACCTCTACACTACTGTTTTCTAGCACAAACTGGAGTTATCCTACTTGTGTAGCCTCGGAGTGTATATGTCTCTTCTATTGGGAAGGTTCTTGTGACCGACTGGTGTTGTGAAACAAGGGCTCTCTTCACCCTTCTGTTTTTAATACAATCTGTTGATGTTCTTTGTATGGTTTGTAGAGCAATTTATACAATCCACCCATCAACCCCTGAGGAAGAGCAATTGAAACATGTTGGGTGCATCCCAGTTTTGGGGATCTAATAAATGAAGACACATATAATAATAATATAATGATTGTCCCCAGTTTGGAATATTTGGGTACCCATGTGGAGTTCATAAGCACTTTGTATATATCAGCTGTTACTCTGTACTTTTTAAAACTTTTATTGGATATAATAAAGATATATGATTTTATGAGAATAATTGTAATACATGTTGCCTAAAAAGTCCCATGAGAATTAGGATGATTTTTTGTAAGATTATGGATGTTGGCGATCTACTAGATCAGGAGATATCAGATCTGCATAATATCAAAAACCAGCTTCAAAAACAAAGACAAAAAAAGGCTTTCAAGACTAATTTTTCACATGTTTCATAATGAGCAGGTAATGTAGACTTGTGATAACTGCTAGCAAAGTCCTGCTGAGCTCATGAACATTCTATAAGCACAGTGCAGTTTATCTCCCCAGGGTACTGGGGACCCCCCCAAAAATCCAATGCAATTACAAAGTTTTTGAAATGCAGTAATTCTATGGGTTAGGCATGCAGCTATGCCTTCCACGTAACAGTGTTCTATTAGCTGCTTAGACACTAAGCACTGCATTGTAGGGGAAAGGAAGTAAGCATGCACACCATGATGAAAGCATCAACATCACTTTAGTTTGTTAGCAGTCAATATAGATTTACTATTTCTCATGTCTTTTTTAATTGAAATGTAATTACCTTTTTTAACAGAAAGTCCAGAAAAACAGGAAATTCCCTATCTGTTTAAGAACCCTTGATAACACAGAGAGTGTCTGTCATCACACAGCTGCAGGTTTTTGGGTTTTTTTGCTGATGAAATTGCAGCAAAAAATACAAGTCTTTTAGACAGCTGGCTAAATGAAAACAATTGACTCTGTGTGGCTTATATCTTAACAGTTGTTTTAAGTGGGATTTAATGCCTGGAAGATGGTGTTGCTTCTGTATCATTTGGCAGCTGTGATTGGCTCTCACAGCGGTCACATGATTGGGAGTCCATTCCCCTGGACCTTGATCAGAAGCCATGGCCAAGAGCTGTTGGTAACAACTTGGTCAGTGTGCTGGGAGTGACCAGTCACTGTGCTCCTAGTACAAAACCCCATGCCACCATGGACACAGATGTGGAGGGGCATAAAAGCCCACCTTACTTGCTGCCAATGAAGCAAAATCAACTACAGAGCACCTTCTAGTGGTTATTCTACAAATTACATTAATTTGACTGCAAATTAGTCCACAAAGCAACAGTAGCACAGGGGTTCACCGTTGCCTACTAGGAAGTTGTATGAGGTGAGGGCCCCGACCACAAGCAGGGTTAATGTTTATTTAAATCCCCTTTTATAGAGGCATTTTAGCCTACTAAAGCTAAAGCATGCAACCCACACTAAACATGCAGATTCTACAGAGTAGAATGCAAGCATTAAACATAAATCAAGCATACAACACCAGTCACTGATCACTGTAGTTCACGCAACACAACAGGGTGCAGCATGCTACAGGACTGAACAGTACCATGCCGTTTATAGATGGGCGGTTTCCGGTAAATGTTACTCTCTGCAACGGCTGTGAGGATAAAGGAGGAGGAAAAGGGAGAACGAGAGAGGAAAAAGACAGTAGGAAAAGTGAAGGAGGGAGTGTTCAGAGAGGAGAGGAAGTACAGGAGACAACGATCACACAAGACAGAGTCATGATGTGAGAAAGGTGACAAGCAGAGGTGAGTGGCAGAAAAAAAAAAAGAAATTAGGTGAGATGAAGTTGTGAGCAATGAAGTAAATGAGTCAAAACTGTTATATAAACTAGTCATACAGCTTGGGGACCAATTAGAGAGTGATGTGTACTATGAAATACTGTGACATTGTGAGGTTACCAGTGCTGAATATCTGTGGGAAGTGCCACTGTGTGGTATGTGCGAACATACAGGTAACACGCAACAAATCTGCACCGATTTTATTTTTACAACCCTACATTCGTACATAAGAGTGTAACAAAATGTCTGATACAATATGGGCAACTGGCCATATCAGATGTGGATATAACCTAGGTTAATAATTCTCAAATATGGTCCTCATTTGCCACCAATTACTAACAGTGCATGTTTTCCAGACCTTTGAGTAGCGGCACAGGTATGATAACTTAGTTACGATATGAAGATTATTTCACCCATAGATGTGTGAGGAGATCTGAAAAACAGGAACTGTTGGTGTACTCTGAGGACTTAATCTGGGGAACAGCGGACTAGACATTAAGCTTCTTTGCTTCATGTGCTACAGGAATGTTGGCTCTTTGGGGCCTTCACCGTTGACTTTAATACAAAGACCCCCAAGGCTTTACTAGTGCAAAATGCAACAATGGGCAGTAAGTTATAGCAAAATAATCATCTTTTAAAATGCTGAAATATGACCTTTAAAGTGTACCTGTGCTCAGGATAAAAAGGTTATAGACATAGGTTAAATTATCATATGCAGAAATTACCTGTAGTTGTAATTAAACTGAACCACTGCAAGTAACCCCTACACAGGACATATAGTGAACTCCATAGAGTCTTGACCCTATGCAAAACTGAGTTGAAGTGCAGCAGCAGGAATTGTCCATATGTCAATGTCTCTGTGGTAGAGAAGCTCCTACTGACTGCCAGAAAATCTATCCCATGTAACACCTTCAGGATTAGCAAGATGGTGGTACCAGCGTGAAGTTTTGAACCCTAACGTGGTAATGCACCTGTAGTGCTAAGAGACTGCAAAGATTCAGTGAAGTATAGAGCAAAAGGGTAATACAAGTGCTGTAAGGGAGTAATGCCCCGTACACACGATCGTAAATTCCGCCAGCAAAAGTCCAATGTGAGCTTTTGGTTGGAAATTCCGACCGTGTGTATGCTCCATCAGACTTTTGCTGGTAGAATTTCCGCCAGCAAAAGCTTGAGAGCAGGTTCTCTATTTTTCTGTCAGAAAATGTTCCTATCGGAAATTCAGTTCGTCTGTATGTAATTCCGACGCGCAAACAAAACACGCATGCTCAGAATCATCGCTTCGTGTGGAACTTCCCTTTTCTAGTGCCATCTAACGTGTTGTACATCACCACGTTCTTGATGGTCGAAAGTTCAGACAGCTTTTGTGTGACCGTGTGTATGCAAGCCAAGCTTGAGCGGAATTCCATCAGAAAAACTATCCAAGGTTTTTCCGACGAAAATTCTGATCGTGTGTACAAGGCATTAGAGTCTGCTTTACAGGTGCTGAAAGTGCATTACCAAAGATGAAGTTATCAGAACTAATTTCTGCTCAGCTCCAACAAATTGGCTTCTGACTGGTTCCTAGGTGTTACTGTCTTTTATAGTCATTGTTGCACTTTGTACTGCCTTACTAAATACACACTTGTTGTGTGCTATTACATTTAAAAGGAAGGACTTTGACCACCCATGTATGAAATCTGCTGCTACTTAGGACTAGGACCTAGAGACAGGGTCCAACCATATAAATGCATGGAGAGGAAACTCCCTTAACAGTTAAAAGAAAGGTCATATTTCATTGTTACTTTCCAAAGGGCCTTCTTGCTTTCCTACCTGGAATATGGAAGTGCCGTGGAGCTTGATAAAGGGTCGGTGTGGAGCAACGAACATCTACCTGGCTATAATAAGGGGAGTTACGGCCACTCTCTGTGCCTGGAAGAATGTTTATGGACATGCATTGAAGAAAAAAATGAAATAGAGAATTCAAAAAAGTGCAAAAGAATAGTAGAAAAAAAATAAAGCAAAGAGGAAAGAATATACAGCAAGAAGTAAGAGAAAAAAAAAGAAGAAAAGCAGAGACAGTGAGGAGCCAAGATTTAGAGGAACATCACAGTCAAGATGGGACAGCTCTGTTGGTGCCATCTTGAGGTTATGAAGGTGGAAGTCGGTATTTACCATATTCAATGGCAAAAAAATATATAATAGTAAAAGAATAATTAAACAGTTTATCATTTGCACTTTTAAATCCGGCATTAGATTTAAATGCATTCTGCCGAAGTCAAATGTGTTAATAGAAAGAAAGAATTGTGACTGTTATTATACCTCCACAATATCTTCCTTTAACTATAGACAGGTCAACATTTTGTTCAGCATAAGGAAGATTTAGCTGTCTTTTGATAAACCTTGTATGGAAAATAAACCAATGGGTATCGTTGAATTTGTTTATGAAAAAAATGCTAAATGTTTTTTTCCCTTTTGTCCAAAAAAAATAAGAAAAATAATAATGAACATTCAGCTAACTCAAGTAACTGACCCAACAAATGACAGCTCGTAGATTATGTAAGCAAATCTTATTAAAATAACTATTATATCATCCTGCTTGGGTTTAGGATTCATTCTTCTTTAACTTGAACTCTCAGTATCACATAATGAAATTGTTTTCTGGTGTAAGGTTCAAGCTGGTCATACTCGGATATGAGTAGCCATGTAATAAGATAGATATATCATCTTAGGCACCTAGTATCAGATTGTTTCTAAAAGTTACCTGACTTGGTATGTTTAAAAAAAAGAATCCAAGAAAAAGAAACAATATTTCAGGTTGAAAATATTTATTCATCAATGACAGAGATGGGTTGTTGACTGATGTGTACAATCAGATCTGATATCCTGCATCTTGCCTAAACCTTTCAGACATAAACCTTTAATACTTTTGGCACTTATTGAACAATCATTTTCCATTGGGTATCTTTAGTTCTAACGCCATAGCAGGAAAAGCGAAGGCACTTTAAATGTTGACCTATGGACTAAGAATGGTGATGTAAGTGCCCAAATATGTTAAATGTGGCTTCTTTTAGACAAGATTCACATATACGCAACACTGCTCTGTGCATTACAGCAACATGCAATGTGTACTTCAGTACCATTAATTCCGAATAGCACTCCAATGCACTTTGCTGATGAACATGTGTTAAAGTGTAGAGGCAATTACAGTACATACTTTGAGTTCTGACAAAAATGCTACATAAACTTTTTTGATGTGTTTTGGTGTGTCCATGGCAGCCCATTCAAACACATATTAACCTGTATAAGCTAAATGCACTGCAAAGATGTAAATGGACCTTGAATCTTTCTGATCAATATCCAGTTACCTATCAGCTTGATGTTCTAAGGAGAGCCGCTATGAATATCTTAATCAATTCCTCATCTCTAAAGAGTACTAGCAGGAGGTAACAACATACCCGACATGTAGTAATGCTGTGGGGAGCGAGGCATGGTGAGGGAAACATCTCGATGGCTATAAAGAGGAGAATCAATATATCCTGGGCTGGATGACCTCCTCTGTCGCAGATCCATTCCTTCATAGATATCCTTTGGAGAGCAGGAAGTGAGACTGAATTAGAACCTGGCTGGCATTAAGAGGGATAATTTCTGAAATTAACAGTGACACATTAAGAAGACGAAGTAAAGAAAAACCACCCAAAAAGTTAAAATTGTTTAGGATCCAGTAATATTTGCCTCTGTGACCTGTCTTTTCTGCCATGTAAGGCTCCATTCAGAGCAGTTTCAGTGTTTTGATAAGTATTCCTAGGAGGGCACCATTTACTATAGTCTAAGTATTATGCATCCATATTGCTGCACACAGGATATTGGACGTGTATGGCAGAATGCACTTCGGTATTCTGTTCCATTGCCTGCTTAGACAGAAGCTGAAATATGAATGGAACTCCAGTCAAAACATTTGTTTTTGCTTTTTGGTTACAGTTAAGAATTATAAGACCTCTGTCTGATTATTGAGGAAAATGGATAGTGCAGGATCGGTTTTGCTATCTTAAAGTATTGATGTTGATGTAAATAATCTGGTTCTTATGCAGGCTGCTTCTACACCCCAGAGGATCTTAGTGATCTCCTTTGGCTTGTAGTGTAATGTAACAAAAAAATTGAAATTTTGTGACTGATCTCAAAAGGAAGCCTAGATCTCCTGTCGGCTTTGTATTGCTGAATGTGTCACTGAAGGTTTTCCCTCACTGCCTGTCTGGGTGACAATTTCATCAATAGAACAGAAAGTGAAAGAAAATCTCTGCAACAAGGCCACAGACTGCAATAATATAACCAAAATCGAAGCGCCACACCACTGCTATGAGGTCAAGATTCATATTTATTCTAATAAAAATCAGAAGGACAATCCAAAGAGGCTTTGGATTGTCACCCTGACTTTTTTTGGAATAAACCTCTTAAGGCTTCATATACACCCCTGCCTACATTTACCGATGCTGCGGGAAAACACAAAACCGCACTGCAATTTTGCCACAGTTGTGCCGCGTTTTCCCCTGGCTGGCAGTCAAAATGTTCCTATCTTGAATGTGATTCTTCTGTGTTCAGGAGAGGGAGGTTGAGGGAGGCTGAAGCTCACCTAACCGCAGCAGCTCCTAAACTCTGCTACAAGCCTATGTGTACATGGACACAGGCTTTTATGGAGTTGAGTTTAGGAGCTTTGGCAAAAAAACACCAAAAGCTCTTAAACTCAAGTTTAAGAGCTGCTATTGTACATGAAGCCTTATGCCCCGTACACACAGTCGGACTTTGTTCGGACATTCCGACAACAAAATCCTAGGATTTTTTCTCACGGATGTTGGCTCAAACTTGTCTTGCATACACACGGTCACACAAAGTTGTCGGAAGATCCGATCGTTCTAAACGCGGTGACGTAAAACATGTACGTTGGGACTATAAACGGGGCAGTGGCCAATAGCTTTCATCTCTTTATTTATTCTGAGCATGCGTGGCACTTTGTCCGTCGGATTTGTGTACACACGATCGGAATTTCCGACAACGGATTTTGTTGTCGGAAAATTTTATATCCTGCTCTCAAACTTTGTGTGTCGGAAAATCCGATGGAAAATGTGTGATGGAGCCTACACGCGGTCGGAATTTCCGACAACAAGGTCCTATCACACATTTTCCGTCGGAAAATCCGACCGTGTGTACGGGGCATAACAGTGGTGTCGTGCTTCAATGTTGGTTATATTATTGCAGTCTGAGGCCTTGTTGCAGAGATATTCTTTCACTTCCTGTTCCATTGATGAAATTGTCACCCAGAAAGGCAACGAGGGAAAACCTCCAGGGACACAATCAGCACTACAAAGCGCTACAAAGTGGACAGGAGATCTAGGCTTCCTTTTGAGATCATTCACACATATTGTGGTGGAAAACGTAGAATCGCACTAGGCATATAAAAAATATATAAAGTGAAAGTGCTCTCATACACCAATCTGATAACAAAAGAGGTCATCCAAATTGTATGACCATATAGTGAACAACAAAAACATGTAAAAAATTAACAAACACCTAAAAAGTTTGTGTATTGTAGGTGTGTGAAATTATCCAAAAAATATTGTCCAAAGGGCCCATACAGCAGTTACACCCGTGAACTAAAATAATGATTAGTGTCCATCCTTAAATGGTGCAATCTTCACAGTTGAATGAGGGACTAGTGCAGAAATCCACCACCAGAATGTAAGGGGTTACTGCTTAACGGAAGCCCGTGATCCCCCGTTACAGAGGATCAAGGGAAGCCTGTATATGGAAAAGCCCTCCAGAGCATATCAGGTGCATCGACTATCCTTGATATATTGGGGGTGATAGTACGATCTCCAGAAACGCCCAACGACCCTCATAACACTTCAAATTTCCTCATTTCATTTCAAACTCATGAGTGGATGTGCATGGCATGGAAAGATATAAGTGCTCCATAGTGTAAAACCTTTAAGTTTATTGAATAATAAAAACAGTAATGCACTTACATAAGCAAGCAGATAAAACGCCTTAATGTCTGGTGCGCAGGCCGGTAGCACACAGACCAACCGTCCTTCTGGAACCGTCAACAGCAACACGAGGTGATATCTGCGCGTCGCTCCGTCCTACGCGTTTCGTAATAGGTTACGTCATCCAGGGGCACGGGCGGCGCGCTGCGTCACCTCCCTTTGTACCATGGCAACCCCACCAAGCCTCGTTCTGGGTCCTAGTTCGTCTATGCACATGCGCAATAGCATTATGGAAGCTGGTAACGTCCGTAAGCCACATATAACGAATCAGGTTCGGGGTCCATGGTTAATCACATGGATTGTAATTGAATATTTAAGTGGCATGAAAATAGAATTAACCACTTGAGGTCCGGGCCATAGCCGAATGACGGCTACAGCGCGGACCTCAATTTCCGGGAGGTCGCCATGGAACGTCCTCCCCTGTGCACGCTCACCGCGCACCCTGCAGGGCGCGCGGTGCGTGCGCTGTGAATCACCGAGTCACGGAGACTCGGATGATCACAGATCCGAGTAAGGGGCCAATCCCGGCCCCTTACCATGTGATCAGCTGTTAGCCAATGACAGCTGATCACATGATGTAAACAAAAGCTCGGTAATCGGTTTCTTTTTCTCCTCACGCTAACAGCGTGAGGAGAAAAAAAAGCAGATCACCGGCTTATGTTAAAGGGACATCGGTTCCGAAGAGGAAGGAGGCACATATGCCTCATCTGAGCCTGCCAGTGCCATCTGTCATTGCCACCTGCCAGTGCCCACAGTGCCCAGCAGTGCCATCTATGAATGTCCACAAGTGCCACCTATGAATGCCCACAAGTGCCACCTATCAATGCCCACCAGTGGTGCCAATCAGTGCCACCTAGTAGTGCTGCCATCAGTGTAAGCAATCTGTGCCCATTATTGCCACCCATCAGTGCCCATCACTGCCACCCATCAGTGCCCATCACTGCCACCTATCGGTGCCCATCAGTGCTGCCTCATCAGCGTACATCAATGAAGGAGAAAAATTACCTGTTTGCAAAATTTTATAACAAAATATAAAAAATATATTACATTTTTTTTAAAAAATGTGGTCTTTTTCAATTTTTTTAACAAAAAATAAAAACCACAGAGGTGATAAAATACCACCAAAAGAAAGCTCTATTTGTGGGGAAAAAAATTATAAAAATTTCATCTGTGTACAGTGTTGTATGACCACGCAATTGTCATTCAAAGTGCGACAGCGCTAAAAGCTGAAAATTGGGTTCATGTGCCCAGTAAGCAAGTGGTTAATAAACTCCTAAACACTCACTCACTCACTGAACCAAAAGGCAAGGACACAGGGAGAAATTTAAGTATGAAAATAAAAATTAAAAAGGGAATACAAAATGCCTAGTAATACCCGATTTAGGCGGAAGCGGGTTAGATGTTCATACCGGTGTCATCACAGCAACTACGTTGTGCGACACCTGGTGGTCAAAACTAAGTATCGCACTAAAATATGAATAAAAAGAGATTGAAACCAATGACAAATAGCAAGAATCTAGGTCGTTCCAAGACTCAATCCCACAAACTAATCGGGTCTAAAAAGCTTGAGTCCAAAGTCTATTCAAAAGAGGGACCCAAACTCTAATGATATAGGTTCCAAAAACATTTGTAGCCATCGGATATAAATCAAAGAGCCGGAAATGCAGTCCAAATATACACAGGGGTCACTCCACTGTATCATAAGTGACATCCAGTGGTCACTGAGGGGTTTACAGGCTCTCGATAGACCAATGGTCCAAATGCCATATTAAAAACAGTAGTGTATAAAACATAAATGTGATAAAGGGAAAAGTTGAACTTCTGGTGTAACATATATAAATTTGTGTGTATAGTAAAGGGACATCTACACGTATGAAGACCCAGAACTCAGAGGCCTGATTGAAACTTACCCATACCTTAGAACCCCAAAATAAGGACTAAGCAGCATCAGTACGATGGGTTTTTAGGGCACCAGACATTAAAGAGGAGTTCCACCCAGGGGGGCCGTCAAAAAAAAAAAAAAAAATTAAAAGTCAGCAGCTACAAATACTGCAGCTGCTGACTTTTAATTGGGCACTCACCTGTCCCTGGGTCCAGCGATGCGGGGGATAGAAGCCCCGCTCGTCCCCCCCTCCGCTCGTCGGCGCCGGCATTTCCACTGTGGGCGCCGGGCTGTGGCTTCACAGTCTGGCACCCACTGCGCATACGCGAGCGGCGCCGCACGCCGTGATTGGCCGCTCAATCACCTGGGACCTGTAATGGGTCCCAGATGATTGACAGGAGGGAGGGTGCAGA
This sequence comes from Aquarana catesbeiana, assembly GCF_042186555.1. Lineage (NCBI taxonomy): Eukaryota > Metazoa > Chordata > Amphibia > Anura > Ranidae > Aquarana > Aquarana catesbeiana. The sequence continues at coordinate 343,399,696 of NC_133326.1, forward strand.
GCAGAGCCCTTCCTGTGCCTGGGGGGGAAGTGATGTCACCAGCCCAGGCAAAGGAACAGGCAGACTACGAGGGACCACCTAGCAACAGGCATTTAGAGGTAAGTGAAAAAAAAAAATATCCACATTTTTTTTGTTTTTTTTTTTTTAGAATTTTTCCAGGTATTTTTGTTTTTTGGGTGGAACCCCACTTTAAGGCATTTTATCTGCTTACTTATGTAAGTGCATTAATGTTTTTATTATTCAATAAACTTGAAGATTTTACACTATGGAGCACTTATATCTTTCCATGCCATGCACATCCACTCATGAGTTTGAAATGAAATGAGGAAATTTGGAGTGCTATGAGGGTCGTTGGGCGCTTCTGGAGATCGTACTATCACCCCCAACATATCGAGAATAGTCGATGCACCTGATATGCTCTGGAGGGCTTTTCCATATACAGGCTTCCCTTGATCCTCTGTAACGGGGAATCACAGGCTTCTGGTAAGCAGTAACCCCTTACATTCTGGTGGTGGATTTCTGCACTAGTCCCTCATTCAACTGTGAAGATTGCACCATTTATGGATGGACACTAATCATTATTTTAGTTCACTGGTGTAACTGCTGTATGGGCCCTTTGGACAATATTTTTTGGATAATTTCACACACCTACAATACACAAACTTTTTAGGTGTTTGTTAATTTTTTACATGTTTTTGTTGTTCACTATATGGTCATACAATTTGGATATATGACCTCTTTTGTTATCAGATTGGTGTATGAGAGCACTTTCACTTTATATATTTTTTATATGCCTAGCGTGATTCTACATTTTTCATTTTGATTGCTGTGTTTATGTTGTGCAGGATAATTGCTGCTGGTATTGCTTACATGGTTTTCACTGTAACCATTGGGATTGGGCATATGAGTTTTATTTTTATTGACCTTAGCGCACTTTGTTTTTTCTTTTTTTGTACACACATTGTGGTGACTGGTGTTTTTCTGCACTGGAAGAATGCTAGTCACTGCTAGGGTACATAGAAAACAATATAGTGTACTTCTACTGTGGCAGAACACACCCCCTTTACTATATGAAATATACTGAGGGTGTAAGCAGAGTCCTGATGTCTAAATTCTAATGCAGGCTTGATGATAAAATATCTAATTTCCCTTGTCTTCAATTTTCAGGAATAAAATCAGGAGTTTTAGTACCCCTCAAGCTCATAGAGCCAAAGGTAGCTGTACATTGCAGACAACACTGAAACACCGCAAGTAAAGTCATGAAGACCCTAGGCTACAGCTAATAAATCATTATACTGATGTAATAATGGGGTGTGTTTATAAAAAAAATTGCATAGCTATTTATCTAGCAAATGACTAGTATATTCTTTCTGAGCAAATGGGGCAAAATCTAGATGGATGGCTAAAAAAATTTGAGATGTCCAATATGAAGACAAAAATGGTCCAACAGTTCTAGATGTAAATTAGAGGAAGGCCCTCCATATATGTATGGATCCTAGTATTAGGCAATCTTTAGAAGTTATGTGACTTCATGAAAGGAGCAAATCAATAGGTGCATAGCATCTGGAGTGAAGACAGACACACCACCACCAACAATGAAGAGGCTTACTGGATCTCATAGACCCAAAGGGGCATACGCCGAGTTGGGTCAAAACAGGCTTAGGTGGTAAGTGACTGTAGATGCGTTTCGTCCTCTTAGACGTCGTCACCCCCAGACGACGTCTAAGAGAACGAAACGCGTCGGGTAGGACCCCACTGCCGCCATATTCTCACAGCGCTGGTTTTAAAAGATTTAAATGTGAGTGTATTTCTTATTTTTTTAAATAAATTTTATATTTGTTTTATGGATTTACACTATGTGGCCTTTACTTTTTCCTCCCCATTTATCATCACCGCCACTTGGTTTCTAACATCACTCTGAGGGACTCACCAGCCCATGGTTCATCCCAAGATCACCATTCCTCTGGATCATCTACAGCCACTTACCACCTAAGCCTGTTTTGACCCAACTCGGCGTATGTCAGTCACATAACTTCTAAAGATTGCCTAATACTAGGTTCCATACATATATGGAGGACCTTCCTCTAATTTGCATCTAGAACTGTTGGACCATTTTTGTCTTCATATTGAACATCTCAAACTTTTTTAGCGCTACACTTATCTTGTTTCCTTTCTATTTGGCATACATCCTGTTGGCCGTGTTAGCTGCTTGTTTGTGTTTCTAGGGCAGCGCAAAATCATTTGGTATATTCTTCCTTCCATTATTGTCTAAACCGCTGGCAACAAAAGTGAGTACACCCCTAAGGCCTCTTTCACACTGGGTCGGTTTCCAGGCATTATTGCGCTAAAAATAGCACCTGCAAACCGACCTGAAACCGCCGCTGCTGTGTCTCCAGTGTGAAAGCCCGAGGGCTTTCACACTGGAGCGGTGCGCTGGCAGCAACTCCTGCAAACAGCATCTTTGGAGTGATGAAGGAGCGGTGTATACACCGCTCCTAAACCGCTCCTGCCCATTGAAATCAATGGGGCAGCGCGGCTATACCGCCGGCATAGCGCCGCTTTGCGGTCGGTTTTTACCCTTTTTCGGCCGCTAGCGGGGTTAAAACTGCTCTGCCAGTGGCCGAATACTGCCGCTAAAACGACAGAAAAGGCCGCTAATAATAGCGGTGCTTTACCGCCGACGCACCTCCCGCCACAGTGTGAAAGGGGCCTTAGTGAAAATGTCCAAATTGGGCCCAATTAGCCATTTTCCCTCCCCGGTGTCATGTGACTTGTTAGTGTTAGCAGGTGTGTTAAATTATGTGTTATTGCTCTCACTCTCACATATTGGTCACTGGAAGTTCAACATGGCACCTCATGGCAAAGAACACTGAAGATCTGAAAAAAAAAATGTTGCTCTACATAAAGATGGCCTAGGCTATAAGAATATTGCCAAGACCCTGAAACTGAGCTGCAGCACGGTGGCCAAGACCATACAGTGGTTTAACAGGACAAGTTCCACTCAGAAGAGGCCTCGCAATGGTCGGCCAAAGAAGTTGAGTGTACGTGCTCAGCGTCATATCTAGAGGTTGTCTTTGGGAAATAGACGTATGAGTGCTGCCAGCATTACTGCAGAGGTTGAAGGGATGGGGGGTCAGCCTGTCAGTGCTCAGACCATACGCCACACACTGAATCAAATTGGTCTACATGGCTGTCGTCCCAGAAGGAAGCCTCTTCTAGAGATGATGCATTAGAAAGCCCACAACAGTTTGCTGAAGACAAGCAGACTAAGGACATGATTACTGGAACCATGTCTTGTGGTCTGATGAGACAAAGATAAACTTATTTGGTTCAGATGGTGTCAAGCATGTATGGCGGCAACCAGGTAAGGAGTACAAAGACAAGTGTGTCTTGCCTACAGTCAAGCATGGTGGTGGGAGTGTCATGGTCTGGGGCTGCATGAGTGCTGTCGGGACTGGGGAGCTACAGTTCATTGGGGGAACCATGAATGCCAACATGTACTGTGAGAGCATGATCCCCTCCCTTCGGAGACTGGGCCGCAGGGCAGAATTCCAACATGATAATGACCCCAAACACACCTCCAAGACAACCACTGCCTTGCTAAAGAAGCTGAGGGTTAAGGTGATGGACTGGCCAAGCATGTCTCCAGACCTAACCCCTATTGAGCATCTGTGGGGCATCCTCAAATGGAAGGTGGAGGAGCGCAAGGTCTCTAACATCCACCAACTCTGTGATGTCATCATGGAGGAGTGAAAGAGGACTCCAGTGGAAACCTGTGACGCTCTGGTGAACTCCATGCCCAGGAGGGTTAAGGCAGTGCTGGAAAATAATGGTGTTCACACAAAATATTGACATGTTGGGCCCAATTTGGACAATTTTACTTAGGGGTGTACTCACTTTTGTTGCCAGCGGTTTAGACATTAATGGCTGTGTGTTTGAGTTATTTTGAGGGGACAGCAAATTTTCACTGTTATACAAGCTGTACACTCACTACTTTATATTGTAGCAAAGTGTAATTTTTTCAGTGTTGTCACATGAAAAGATATAATAAAATATTTACGAAAATGTGAGGGGTGTACTCACTATTGTGAGATACTGTACTTGCCCTAATGCCGTATTTCCCCAAAACACTCTATTGTTCATCAATGAAGAACATTCCACTTGCACAGAACAAAAGCACTAGCAGATTTGCTGGACAAACAGCTATGCAAGTTTGTTTTTTAAAGCAGAACTATACCACATTAATAATTATGCTGCCAAAATATGTGTGTGCTGTAAATTGCCTCCAGTATTGCTCCTGTTTCTTCTTGCTTTAACTCCTGTTAAATCCAAAGCAGTGACTTCCTTATTGGAATCTCTTCCCTTCTCCCAGTCTCAGCAGGGAGCAGCTGAATTTCTATCCATGTATGGGCTAGACATGTACAAATGTTGAGCTATGTACAAGCAGCCTGTCGGGCTATTGCCGTTGTCTTGCCGAGAAAGTTCCCCCGGCGGATAAGGACCCCCCTGTACTGCGCAGGCGCAGCGCTTGCGCAGTACGAACATCTAAGGAGCCGTCTAAAATAGCCGAACATGAAAAACTTCAATCAGCTGTACACGGCGCCTGCGCCCTGGGTCCAGGTTCAAGCCCCACCATCCAAGTGGACCTAGAGGGAGAATAAAAAGGTGCTGAGCGAAGCGAGGCCGTGCCCGAAGCGTGGCGAGCGAAGCGACAGGCCCTCTTACAGGAGCCGTATACAGCTGCTTTACAACTATTCGGCTTCGGCTATTTCCGCCGGCTCCTACTGCGCAGGTGGGTCCTTATCCGCCGAGAGGAACTTTCTCGGCAGAATACCGACAACATTGCTCATTGTATTCCTCTGGTGGGGAAGGCTCCCTGCTGTCAGGATACAATAGCTCAGAGGGAGTGATACCCCAATCCACCTCGAATGTGCGAATCTGGGAATCGGTTAATTTTTTTTTTCATTCAACCCGCTGGTTGAGCGAAAAAAAAATGAACCATGTATGGCCTGCCTTAGTCTCTAAAACTATATGTCACTTTCTGCAGTTAAAATGTGTGCATTTCCTTCCTTGACTGTACGTCTTTGATCAGCTAGAGAGAAAGGGTAACAGAAGCTTTACAGTGCTGAAGGTCATAGTGCTGACAGAAAAGAGAGAATATCAGGGAGATAAGATATGACACTGTCCTTTATTTATTTATTTTGGGTCTCCCTGGCAGCAGAGTTTGTCTCTTCACCTCTCTTGCTTTTCTTTTCTGTTTTCCTAATCTGTGTTCCCTCCACACGGTCTGTGACATTCCGGTTGTTTACTCCCCTGTCAGCAGTAAATCTTCAGGCTGTCAGCAGATTGGCCTCTAGTGACTCAATGATTATCGGCACAGTGCCGATAATACAGTATTACTGAGGCTGTGCAGAGCAGGATGAACCAGTGCATTACAGGATTTTAAACAGTATAGGCACTTATTTTTAATCTTTTACATGGTTATACCTTAAAATGTGGCCAGCCTGAAGTGATCTGTTAGGACTCAACTTTCTGACTAAAGTTCCACTTAAAATACCTCCCAGTTTATCAGTCTACACTTTAGCTTTCATGACCGAGAAATGTATACAAACACAACAGAAACCACGGAATAGCAAGTGGTACATAGTTCTACTCATATGTTGTCGAGGTACAATTTTTAGGATGCTTGAATGTCAGGTCATTGCTGGCTAGCATCGCAGGTGTTCCATCAGATATGGCAACCCCTCAGAATTGGTAACGGAAGTGACGTTCAGTCAACGCCATCTTGCTACATCCCGCACTCCTCCATAGTAATGATGCACTGAGAAGGGGGAAAGTGGACATCTTGTTACACCCAACGGAGTTTTGCTTTTCACAGTTATTTTTAACAGGGAGCGGAGCTTATAACATGAAATACAGTATTTAGAAATCCGACGGACTCTTTAGATGTAGAATTTTAGATGGCGGTGGAGGAACGTCACTTCCGTAACCAATTCTGACGGGTCGCATAATCTGATGGAACACAGGCTAGGAATTGTAGGTCAACAACAATTGGACACATCCAAAACTTCTCTGTGGTAGAACTATGTAGTCAATGGCAAAATAAAAAAGGCATGGCAGGAAGTAGGCTCGTTGCAAGCAGCATCATTGGGCTAACATTGGTTCTGTACCTCCCCATAGCTGTATCTTTCCAGCATCTCATCCGACGTGTATCTGCTATAAGGCTCGTAAGAAATGAGGTCAGGGCGCTGCACTGCGTAGATTGCTTTAATCTTAGGAAGAGCAGCTAAGTCCTTGTAATTTAGAATCTCATTGTTTACTTTAGCCTGAGAGAGAAAGGAGGAAAAGAAGGGAAAAAAGAAGAGGTGACAAGAGCCCATATTTCCAGAGAGAATCCTTCTCACAGTACCCAATGGGGGCTGCAAGAAGAGGAACTCTGCTCACTAAATATGGCTGAAAGGGTCAATAATATACAGTATACATGAGTCAGGGAAACATGCAGGAGAAAATGTGATTGCGATTGGATGAGATCTAACATCACTATATGACCAGTACAGAGTCGGCCACAGGTACCACACTTACAATATAATCAATTGCTGATAGGTCATTATACACCGTATATTATATACTGTATAGAGTACGCACACGAGTTATGGCCGTGGATACCTACAAACCTATGTGTGATGAAATAATATGACCCTGCTCTTTTTATAACTAAATGTTTAATATGAAGTTACTTTATATAAATTTTACTTCAATAAAAGAAAATTCCTTTTAAGGTTAATTAAACAATTTCAAGTATACCGGGGTTGGTTGACTTGTGACCATCCATTGCCATATTAAAGGGAATCTATTAGGATGCATACAGTAAGATGGCACTTCTGGATTATCTTTAAAGTTGCAGTATTAAAGCAAAGGTAACGCGTATCCAAACCCCAGAACAAAAATTAATTGTAGCTTACCAGATCTAAGATATGTACTGATTTTCTTTTTCATAGGGCATTTTTTTCCATTATTTTCATCTGGTGATACTTTGAATAACATCTCTCCTGTCTTAGGGTGACAACGTTCACCCATTGTACTGTATCTATGGAGGTTGTCAGGGTTGTAACCCACACTGCCCTTCTGATTTGGGCTACAAAAAACACCTCTGTTCATCTACATTACATGGGGCAGGGAAATTTGTAGTTTACAGAAAATAGCCATGAGGGCAGACAACAATGTTTGTGCTTTTAGTTTAGTTCACAGGAAGTGACAAGAACCATGCATTTCCTGCACGATCAACAGGTATTGTGTGTACTTTCTGAAAATCTTCGGCTGAAAAAAAGAAAACGAATGCAGCCCTCACATCAAGGACTGGTAAGCTGCAAAGTAGTAACTTTTTGTTTTTAGACTTGGATATGCCCTAAGGACCTTGAATCTTTAAAAAAACAACTCTGTAGGTTTCTATACTGACAAGTAATCTTTAAAGCACCCATGGGGGAGACCCGTATTTAAATATTTCACACGCTGTCTTCTCAACTCTAGCATATCTCAATCATCCAAGGTTGCTTTCTGATGAAAGCGGGAGCTACATAGTAGTAGCAATAGTTAAGGTGGTCCTAAACTCTAAACTATTTTTCACCTTAATGCATTGTCTGCATAAGGTAAAAAATACCCTACTGCTTATCCTATCCAGCCCAATCCCTAAACACTTACCTGGCTCCAGTGATATCTCAGTTCCAGCACTGCTCCTCTCTCTCTTCCTGGTTTCATAGGAGGCATTTAATGCAGCAGCATCCATAGGCTACTGCTGCTGTCAGTCAAACTCTTTTGAGGAAAGAGCAGGGATGTAATCTACCTGGGCTGTGTGCATCTAGGAATCCACCCGGAGGATTGGGGAGTGGACAGCGCCAGTGGTGGACTGCTAGAAAAGTGGGTAAACCTCCCCTTACACAGAGCAGGTAAGTATAACCTCTTTTTTATAAAAAAACAGCCTTTTATACAGTGGCGGCACCCCCCCCCCCCAATCCATGTGCCCGACCCCTAATCTACATGCAGGGTGCTGGACGCATGAATTTCAATGGGGTTTTTTTTTTTTGAAGCACATGATTAGAGCTTGAGGCTCTAATTGGCCTCAGAAAAGGTTGAGCTAAGAGCGCAGAGCACTGTGCCCTGAGCCCACCCAGTTGTGTGACAATAGCAAATTAATATTCGCTAATGTCTTCCTGATTCTCGTCCTGGCCAGTCGGGAAGTGGGTCCTGAGACCAGGGAGTCTCAGGACCCACTTCCTGTTCGGCTGGGAGGAGAAGCAACGCCTGTAATGGGAGGGGCTGACTGGGAGGGCAGCTCTGGAGGGAAGAGCTGGAGTGGAGGAGAGGGAGCTGGTGCGGATGAGCGGGAGTCGGTGCGGAGAACAGGGAGCCTGGCAGTATATGCGAATGAGGGAGGCAGGTTTGTTTGTCGCCCCCCCAAAATATTGAGCACCAACTGCCACTGCTTTTACATAACTTTAAAGACAAGCTATATTGTAAGAAAGTGCAGGCCGTTATTGCTGGACTCCTAAAAATGCAAGTAGCCTTGTTGCCACTGACTTTGTCCATGCAGGGCAAAGAAACAGATGCACTCTGCCACTTGGGTTATGGAAAAGCATGCAACTCAGTCCCTTTCCTACCATATAACAGTGCCGGCAGGCAGAAAGTATTCAGCCCCATGTAAGCTTCAGGCTTTGGCCTGGAGGTTAAACAAGGCATTCTATCTTAATTTGCTGCAGCTGAACAAAAAAGCAAAGGAGTGAAGGGAAAGAAAGTTCAAGCTACTAGTTCATCTGGCATTAAATAAACCTGTTGCCCTGCCCTACATGGGCAAAACACAAGTTCATTTTAATTTGTTTCTGAGTTACTGACCCTAAGGCCGGGTTCACATATGTTGTGGCCGTGGGTCACAGCATGGGGTCAGGTGCGTCCCTGTTCACCGATTCAGGTGCAAATCAGGTCTGGATTTTTGCCTGAATTCGCACCTGAATCGGAACCAAAGACGCACAGGACCCTTTTTAAATGCGCACAGCGGCCGCTCCAGAGCTGTGTGAACCGGTCACACTCTACTGTCATGTGAATTGTATAGATAGAATATGTGTGCTGCCATTGTTGTCCTCCACTTCCAAATACCAGAACCCGGCCAAAACAAGCAAGCAAAGTAAAGCCAGAGTGAAGCTGAAAAGCTCGCCAGCATGTTTATTCCAGGTTATGTGGCTCAGAATGTACTAAAGCAGTTGCTAGAGCAGGATAAAAGCTGGTATTTGGAAGTGAAAGACAACAATGGCAGCACACATATTCTATCTATACAGCAAGGAGGGTGGATTGAGTGACCCTATAAGATCCGGCACCTCATCCCTTTACAGTAGGTAAGGATGGTAACAAGAGGATTTTGGGATTGTAGCGGTGCCACATGCACAAAGAGATACACAAACAGGTGGTCTGTATAATCCCCTGAAGAAGCCATTGATGGTGAAACATGTAGGGACGTGACATTCATCAGTGACCACCTTATGTACATGGGTACTTTGACCAGTACAACAGTTTGTAAATATACTCTGCTTTCACTTTCATGAACCCCTTTTGTATTGTTTTCATGTAATAAATTGTATACATTTTTTTAATATGTTTGTATATCTATTTGTGCATGTGGTACCACTATAATCCCAAAATCCTCTTGTTACCATCCCTCTATCTATACAGGTTTCCTAATTGTACATGATTTTTCAACATTGTGCACATTCACTCATAGCTGTCCACTACACTGTAATTTACACAATAGAAAGCCTGCAATGGGTTTTCAGCAATCTATTAAAGGGGGGTTCCGGACGTTTTTTTTTCTTTTAAAGTCAGCAGCTACAAACACTGTAGCTGCTGACTTTTAATAAGAACACTTACCTGTCCAGCGAGCCCGCGATGTTGGCCCCCCCAGGTCGATCCGTCTATTGGATCGGCCGGTGGCGCCTCCATCCTAACTAAGAGAAACAAGCAGTGGAGCCTTGCGGCTTCACTGCCAGTTTCCTACTGCGCATGCGCGAGCGGCGCGGCGCTCTGTGAATGGCCCCGTTGTTTCCTGGGACACACACATGTCCTAGAAGGCAACGGGGCCGCTCACCTTAGGAGGAGGAAGCTCCGCGGAATAGGAAGAGGCAGATTAGGAAGACTGCCTAGCAGCAGGGGTTTCAGGTAAGTTAAAAAAAATTTTTTTTCAAATGTTTTTAAAAAAAAATGTTTTATGAATTTTAATGCCATTTCCTTTTTTAGGGTGGATCTCCACTTTAAGGGCAATTTAACTTGCATGATATGTGTGTAATGTAATTCAGATTTTATTGAAAAACAAAAAACAGAAGTCACCAATGACTAAATACAAATCTGTGCTGTTTACTTTTTTGGTAGTAGTGCAAGATCCCAATCAGTCATCCACATTGTCACACCCTGTCATACTAATAACATGAATGGTAGAGGTTACAATCAAAACAAAGCATAGCTTGTAAGCAGGTCAAATAGGAATTAATATGCAAATAAAAGCCAACAAGCGGGAAAAACAGGAAATATAAAGCCTACCAAGAAAATGATTTATGAATGTAATTTTCCCACAAATACTTCAAGGAAATTTGATGTATACAGTATCAGCACAAGACACTTACACAAATGACCCGGTTGGGAGAGCCAATGCTGGATCCCGGAGGGGAGATTGAAGTCTCAGAAGCTCTTCTGTACTGTGAACACATAAATACAACACAACATAATCTATGAATACTCAAACAATTGTTTTTATGTTACTGCTTTTAACCATGGGACATATGGTGCCACCAATCACAGTAGATACAAGATTAATAATACATGTCTATAGATAGGCAACTCCACTAGCCCATTTATGTAAAAGCTACAAATAGGCCTGACTAGGAGGGTTATTTTAAAAAGGGTAATTACCTTAACATGGACATACCACCGATAGAAGAAAAACCCTGTCAAACTCCAGTGACAGAGTTCCCTCTGCTCCCTTAGGCAGAAGAGAACTCTGTATGACACCAAAGGCTGCAAACTGTTGCCTGCATTTTATAAATGGTTTATAGAAAAGGGGGAGTAATCTTGAAGAGTACAGGAGGCAGTGAACAGCAATATCCACTCTCTGTTAGAAGTCTCCTTAAAGTGACACTATAAGGGTTTTTGGTCAGTTTTATATATGTGTAAAGAGTTTATTCATTTTAAACTGGTATTTATATGTTTTTCAAAATATTTCAATATGTAAAACACAAATATCACACATAACAAAGGATTCCCAGAGCAGTATGACTGTCTTTCCAGCTAGCCATGTCTGATGGAATCACTGGACTGAGCCATTTGATAAGATGAGTCATTCCTTTTCAAATTTGTAGGTGAATTTCAGCTAATGCCATTGATCTCTAATCAACTTGATTTTTAACATGGGCTAAAGTGAGAAAATCTGTAACAGGGACACGGACAAAATATAAAGCTTCTCCATTTAAGAAATGCATTTCTGTCTATGTTGTCTCTCCTTCTCCTCCAAACTTCTTGAAAGACTGGTCTACATCCGACTAAGCGACCATCTGACCATGAATAAACTTCTAGATCCCCTCCAGTCCGGTTTTTGCCCTCAACACTCCACGGAAACTGCTCTCCTTAAACTCTCAAATGACCTACTAATGGCTAAAGCCAATGGACACTATTCGGTACTACTTCTCCTGGATCTCTCTGCTGCCTTTGACACAGTGGACCACCCCCTCCTCCTCAAAAAACTCCACTCCTTTGGTCTCCGTGACTGTACTCTTCGCTGGTTCTCATCCTACCTATCACACCGCTCCTTCAGTGTCACTTACAACTCTACTTCCTCCTCTCTTCTTCCTTTTTCCGTTGGGGTCCCCCAAGGTTCTGTTCTTGGACCTCTCCTTTTCTCAATCTACACCACCTCCTTGGGTCAGTTGATTGCCTCCCATGGCTTTCAATATCATCTCTACGCTGATGACACCCAAATCTATCTCTCCACCCCCCAGCTGTCTCCATCTGTCTCCTCACGCATTACCAACTTACTAGCAGACATATCAGCCTGGATGTCACATCACTACCTCAAACTCAACCTATCCAAAACCGAGCTCATGATATTTCCTCCCTCAGGTGCCACTTCCCCTGCTTTCCCTGTCAATATCAACGGCTCAACTATCAACCCATCTCCCCACGCCAGGGTCCTAGGTGTAATCCTGGACTCTGAACTAACCTTTCGACCCCACATTCTATCACTGTCCAAAGCTTGCCGCCTCAGTCTTCGCAACATCTCCAAGATACGCCCCTTCCTAACCAATGACACCACAAAGCTTCTAATCCACTCCCTGGTCATCTCCCGCCTCGACTACTGCAACTCTCTCCTCATTGGTTTACCTCTAAATAGGCTATCCCCACTTCAGTCCATCATGAACGCTGCTGCCAGGCTCATCCACCACACAAACCGCTCAGCGTCTGCTACACCCCTCTGCCAATCCCTCCATTGGCTGCCACTCAATCACCGAATTAAATTCAAGATACTAACTATAACTTACAAAGCCATCCACAACCTGGCCCCCAGCTACATCTCTAACCTAGTCACAAAATACCAACCTAATTGTTCTCTTCGCTCCTCCCAAGACCTCCTGCTCTCAAACTCCCTTGTCACCTCATCCCATGCTCGCCTTCAGGACTTCTCCAGAGCCTCCCCCATCCTCTGGAATGCTCTACCCCACTCTGTCCGTTTTTCTCCTACTTTATCCACTTTCAGACGATCCCTGAAAACTCATCTCTTCAGAGAAGCCTATCTGGCCCCCACCTAACAACTGTACATTTATCTTCTCAATCAGCACATCACCCACAGTTATTACCTCTTGTATCTCTTGACCTTCCCTCTTAGATTGTAAGCTCTAAGGAGCAGGGCCCTCTGATTCCTACTGTATCAAAGTGTATTGTATTTGTACTGTCTACCCTCAAGTTGTAAAGCGCTACGTAAACTGTTGGCGCTATATAAATCCTGTATAATAATAATAATAAAATAATAATGTTGTAGTTGCACATTTTCTCATTTCCTGCCTGGTAAAACTGTTGTCTCTTGACAGTAAGTGAGAGGAAATATCTCCAATTGTGATCCTGATAGTAGTAAGAACCAAACAGGGATTCTAATCATTCCCAACGCTATCCGAAACTAAAGAAAGAAACGTTTTAGCTGAACATACACTTTAATGTTTAGAGGGTGTCATAGAAGCCATCGTAACTTGGGCTCCTGGTGAGGCCTTGAGGCCAGCCTCCTTTCCACTAACGATGGACCCAGGACTAAGGAGACCCCCCTCTTCGGGTTACAAGGAACCCTTTCACTTCGTTGGGTACATGGCTGGCTGTGACTTATACCAGCTACCCTTTCCATGCAATTCGAGCTGGAGGGACTGTTTCTGGGACCCTTGGAATACTGTGCATAGTGGAACTATTATCCTGGGACGATGTGTTATGTGCAGTAGGTGAATTCCAGCATATGTGAGGTTATACTTTATTTTCTGTTACAGGTTTCCTGGCATCAAGTATTGTTTGTTGTAATTAGGATTAGGTGATAAGCCCTCACTTTGTTTAATCACCTCCAGAGTCCAGAGCAGGAAGGAATCCGTTGTTTTCTTGTGTTTGATTATTTATTTGTTTATGTAATGTAATTTTCTCCTGGGATTGTAATGTGTGCCATACCTGTCTAGGAGGAAGGTTTTCATGCTGTGCTGTTTGTTAACAAAGTCAGTCCTATTTTACTCCAACATTGGATCTGTCTGATGCCTGGGGTACATTTGGTATCTACATTCCTAACCTAATATACTGGTCCTGTTTGGTAATTAGGGAGGTTTGGTCAGAAATTGCTATATTCTGATTCCAGAGTGGATAAAGCTGTAGTTTGGTGGGGATACCAAGTGGGGATGTCAGGCAGTCTGTCACAAGGGGTCATGGTTTTAACAAATCTGTGACCATGCCAACTACTAAGCATTTAATAACTAAGCAGACCATATCAGGAAAATATAAAGCTTTGTTCAATTGAACCAGAAGGAACTTTCCTTGTGTATTTCTTGTGTCAGTCATGAATGATGATGCAATGATTGAGGAGGATACAAAAACAGCATGACCCCATGGACTTCCATGCACATTGAAAGAAATCAGTTAATCTGTATCTACCCTTGCAGAAAAATTGTCAAAAGGTTAATGTGAAATATCTAAACATGTCTACCAATGGAAGAGTATTTGAAGAGTTTTGGTTTGTATTAAAGTTCTAAAATATAGTTCTAGAATGTCTAGTATATTTATATTCATAAGCATTCTTCAACCATACTAGTGGAAACAGTTGGATAGCAATACACATAATGAACACATAATTCCTTTAATGAAAGCATGAGATATTAGGTTATGGCTGGTCTTGGTAATGAAGTCCAAGGTCAGGAAAAACATTATTCTGTTTTGGATAGACCTTGGAAGGATAAGAGCCTCGGCCAGCGTATTATTGGTCTCTTTGTTCCTATTGAGGAGATTTCCACTCACTTCCTGTTGGGTCAGGAAGTGATGGGAAATCTCTTTAACAGGGAAAAACAAAAACACATAAAGAGTTAGAACTTCTGACAGTGTTTTTATTTTTGCCCGAGGCTTCCTGTTTTCCCCTATAACTAAGCAAGGGGACCTCTCCTCAATGGGTTAACAGATATAAAAACCTGAGAGAAATCTTTCCAAATCTTTTGAAAACTAAAAAAAATAAGTTAGGTTTTAAGTAGATAGAACTACAAAAGAACAAAATAAAGTATACAGTGCAAAAGAACTATTGTGACCACTTAATTTTCTTCAGCGTCTGCCTGATCAAAATTCTGAATTAATCATGACATTTACATGAGCTAATTTTTTTTACATTTAATAATCTCTCTAGTATTTTCTCTGCAACTCCCCTGTGCACTAGAACAAAATGGATTCATTAAATCCATTCTGGAATAAACAGTATTTTGTCATTAGTAACAGTTGAGCTGAACAAGAGATAATTGGGCCCCTCTGACTTGGGCACATTTTGTTGCATCATCCTGTGTACATCTCATTTGTGCATCTAGTGCAGAATGCACTAAACCAGGAGGGCATCTATTATATATGAATATCAGGTTCCATGTGGATTTCTTTCCCTTTTCTGACTTTGCTAAAATGGAAGATGTGTTAGAGGCCCAGGACACTATTTTGCAGTGCTAGCTGTTGTGTATGGGCCAAGCATTTGTCATTTACTAAAATGCAAGAGCCAGAGTTAAAATAAATTGCAGTGTTATCAAGATGGTAAAATGACTCCTGGTACTTGCAGCAAAAACAAGGAAAAAGGATTGAGCTGGCAACTCTGTAGTCCATATAGCGATTTTAATGGTTGGTTACAAAAAGTGACAAGCAAAACAGATGACGTGTTTCGGCAACAGCCTTAGTCGTACTTGCAGCAAAACCTCAATGTATTTCCACAACGCCAAGAATCCAGGGTGATCTGTTATGTAAATTCCATCCAAAACCATGATTGTCACACTCTAAACTACGTTTTCCTGCCCTGTCGTATGTCTCCAGTAGTCATTTTTCTTTTATCCTTTTTAGGGGCCGGTAAAGAGGACTGGGGGGAGGTCAGGACACAAATCTTTAAGCACTGGTCAAAAACTGCATTGTACAGCATAAAAGGAATTGGAGTTAAGATGTTTGAAGGAACTCCTGACAGGAAGAAGTTTACACAAACAAGATTATATTCATATATTCTCAAATATTTTTCAATATTTTGTAAAAATTTTAAATTCACCAGCAGTTAGGCCCCAAGCACGCTGGGCATTTAGCGCAGGTGTATGGGTTTGTGGCCTTTAGCTGCGGGCAAAGGGCACAGATGCCCAATCCAACCCCACTGGCAGCCTGTCAAATTCTATAAAAGGCTGACTGCTGCTGTGGCTAGATGAAGTGAACAGTGCACCAAACAGTGTAAACGTTTAGGACACTATGCCTCTGGGATGAATGCCAGAAATGAAAGAAGTCTGCATTCGGAGCATTTGTTCCTAGGCATATACTGCTCTAAACTTAAGTACTGCTAGGTGCATCGCCCAGCCCTGTGCAGCAGCTGTTAGTCTCTCATAAAGTTCGACCACCTAATGGCAGTGGGGTTGGATAGGGGACTTGCACTCTCCACACGCAGCAATAGGCCAGAGCGCCAAGCCCAAATTTGCTGGTAAAGGCCGGGACCATAAAAAAAAATGATGCAGCCATAAGCTAACCCTGCACTACTGCACTACACATAAGGGAATGTACCATCTATACTGACCTATTTGAAAGGCTGGACTACCTTTCAGTGATCTTAATTAAGGCGTGAAATGTATGTCCTTACTAAAGCAGGGTAAATACAGAATTTTCTTTCGTTCAACCAGTGGTGCTTGGGAGAGATGTTCAGGAGACAGGAGACATGGACATCTCCATTTGCAGGCACAGAGTCTCTGGACCTTAAATGTAGGCAGTTATTGCCTAAACAGTCTATGTTAATCTCTTTGCTGAGTCTCTGATTTTTTTCTCCTTTATTGTAACTTCGTGACTGTGCCAGTAATATACTTCTTATCTTGGGTGACACCCCTTACTCATTGTACTGTATTTACAGAGAAGCATCATTGTCACCTTAAGACAGCAATTGTATTAGGACTGCAGAACACCCCACCCTTCTTCATCTCCATAACGTAAGTGTGAGGAGTTTTATTGTCCACAGACAGACTTGTGAACAATCCAGCTGACAAGAATACAGCACAGACAGAGAACACAGAAAATTATTGGCTTGCAAGATTTCTTGTAGGATCAACAGGTACTTTCTTTTTTTTACACTTCTCGAACAAGTAAAGCAACACAATTCTAAAGCTCAACTCCAGGCATAAGAAACAAACTACCTTTGCAGTGACCCCCCCCCCCTCCCCCTCCCCCTAAACACTGCAAGGGTTAAATGCCCTCTTTTGCTTAATGGTAGGGAAATATGTTATAATACCTATTCCTCACCCCAGCAAGGTCCCTCAAACCTCTTTTCTAAGGAGCTACTAGTTGCACTCCTGCCTTCCGCATATACAATGCAGGGTTAACAGCCCTGCATTGTACATGATTGTGCAGAGTGACCACCCCCAAAAAGTGGAGCACCAGAGGGAGAGAAGGAGAGCGCGGGAGCTGGCCAGAGTGAAGGTAAGTTGATGTAATCAGCATTTAACTCTAGCAGTTCGGAGGAAAGGGAAGGTTACTGGAAGGAATTCGTCATTACTGCAAGGGTTTTTTTTTTTGCACACATCTAAATTATGTTTTTCCTTATGTATATTGTATTTTGTAAAATGTAATAAAGTTTTTTGACATGTATGTTTTGTTATTTAGTAGATAGTATTCCACGCTTTTCCTGAAGAAGCCTTAGAGCGAAACATGTAGAATACAAGCGTGAATTACAGCATTACAACATCAAAACGTGCCTTTTTTTCTACCCAAAATGGATGTGGATGTATTGTATATAATGCTATTTTAACTTTTTTCATGTATCATAATAAATATATATTTTTTATTAAATTGTGTTATCATGTTTATATAAGTAATGCCCTGTACACACGGTCGGACATTGATTCCGACAACAAAATCCATGGATTTTTTTCCGACGGATGTTGGCTCAAACTTGTCTTGCATACACACGGTCATACAAAGTTGTCGGAAAATCCAATCGTTCTAAACACGGTGATGTAAAACACGTACATCGGGACTATAAACGGGGCAGTAGCCAATAGCTTTCGTCTCTTAATTTATTCTGAGCATGCGTGGCACTTTGTGCGTCGGATTTGTGTACACACGTTCGGAATTTCAGACAACAGATTTTGTTGTCAGAAAATTTTATAGCCTGCTCTCAAACTTTGTATGTCGGAAATTCCGATGGAAAATGTGTGATGGAGTCCACACACGGTTGGAATTTCCGAAAACAAGGTCCTATCACACATTATGTTTACAGGGCATAAGAGTGCACCTTCAAAGTCCCACGTCTCCCAAATTTTGTTCTCTATTTTTTTATAAGAGTGTGTGTGTCTGTGTATGTATGTATGTGTATATACATGCACACACACGCATGTGTGTTTGAGCTTTGGGGTGCACACCCGAAAGCAAAAGGCTGCCTATATCTATGGTATCAAATATAACAAATATTAAAAGGGAAACAGACCATTGGTGTAATTCAGTGGCAATATAACGGGCTGATAGTCTGTAGAGGGTTAAAAAATGATATACAGTCCACGCACCTTAAGCTTCTTTTCTGCCCGAGCCGCCTGCTTGCAGATCGGATGCCACACTTCAGAGCCTGGATAAAACAGAAATTTCCATTTAACAATAATAATGGCAGGTAATTAGAAGCACTCTGTTAACAGGTACAAGCGCAAAAAAAAGTAATGACAGCAAAGGAGACCAAGTGGAACCTAGAAGCTAATATAATAAAAATCAGAATTAGAAAGCGTTTTGTGTGAGCCCCAGATTTTGCCTTATGAAAACACATTTTCATAGATCACTGGCAGTTAATGGGATATTCGGTACACACAGCAGTATTTGAAGGTCACCTTCAACATGATGACGGCTCTCTTGGGAATCCTAGATAATAGCTCTGTCTAAATTCTTTGTACTACTGGCACACAAGGCGTGATGTGGATTTACATCTCCAAGAAACAGCCAGTATACAGAGCTCAGCAAACATGGTAAATTAAAACTCTTGCTCTGTGATGGTATTTATTGACAAATGTGGAAACAGTTAACAATGAAGCCACAGAGGACTGTGCACTGAAATATGCTGTTTGGTGTCTGTTTCCAGGACACTGCTGGGAACGTGGGGAGCATCCAAAGGTGACCAACCCACGCAACTGTACAGGGAATTCACAATGAATAGAAGACTTTCTAACCTGCAGCAGCTTTCACTGTACACTGATTAAACACATATGACAGATGCATTTGGAACTTAATAGTCTGTGTACAATAGGATAGCAATAGACTGCTCCCTCAAAATAAAGTGATACTCTAAAATAAGAAATAATTATTGTTTAATTAGCTAGCTTATAGAGACTTGAAAATGAAAAGGCTTTAAAAAAATGTATAAAATTATTTTTACTTGGGCTGTCTACAGCAAGTTCAGGTGCTCACCTCTGAAAACATGCTACAATATTTAAATCAAGCCAGCAGAGGGCGCCAAAAATGTCTATTGCAGTGATCCGTAGGGAGCGAAAATGTGCGATGATGTAATCTTTTAGCTGGTTTATAAATACATTACTGACTGCAGCATATATTAAACTCACACATACAACAGTTATTTTGGTGTAATTCATTTGTTGGAAAACATATAGATTCTGTAAAGCCTGTTCATAAACAGTAATATTTAATATATAGAGAATTTTATACATCTTAGATTTACACCAATACAATACAGAGAATTTGGACACAATAAGTAGGTTTTGCAGGTCTGTCGATCAATGAAATACAGTGCCTGCTCAAAAATGAATATCAATCTGTTAAAAATAATCACAATACCAATAATAATAATAATATGGTTATTTCAACAAGAAATACATTTTAGCAGCCAAACTGAACAAGTCTGTAATGCATTGGTCAATTACTAGATGCATGTTTAAAGCAAAAATTGGGATATTGTTTTATATGTGAAGCTATACATAGTTTAACATCACCAGTTAAGAATATGTGTGGTTTGATACAACATTGTTAATATGCTTTCTCCTTCCCCAGGCCTCCTGGCAATGGCATAACGGTACTGCTCTTTGCAAGCAGTGCTGTCTGTGTGTATAATGTAATAAATGGGATGGGCACAGACAACCTTTTTTGTGTTGTCAGGCACCAGGCTGTATAGTTGCTGAAAGGTGGCAAGGGTGTTACAGAAGTCTACTAGTTGTCTTCGGGACAGCACTCAAGTGGGGACACACGCAGCAATAATAACTTGATAGAGGAGCTAGCCCTTCCCTAGTTTAGCAAACATTTTTTGAGAGGCACAGTGGCAGCTGCCATTGCCAATCCCCTTCTTATGATGCTAAATGTATGGCTAGTACGCTGATCGACTGGGCCCACTAAGGTTTAAATCACTGACTTGGAACAAGTATTCATATCTGAGAAGTCAGAGTAGAGTGGGATAACCTTATCTGCCTGATATTTCCAGGCAAGGGAGAGTAAATATGACAGCCAGGAAGATAGTATTTGCAGATTAAGAATTAGCCCGCATGTCTCTTTAAGGAAAGGTTTCCTTTAAAAGAGAAAAACGTTTTTTGTTTTCCTTCAATTTAAAGAAGAATCTCGAGTATGGCACTTTTAACATAGTTACATTGGTCCAGTTTGGACCAATGTAACTATGCATATACCATAACTGTGGAATCCCTCTAGAAAATGTGTCAAACACATGACCCGTGGGCCGAATCTGGGTCTCCAGGTCATTTCATGTGGCCCTCACACCTCTCCTGCAACTGCAGCAACCCCCTCATTTCTGTCCTCAACTTGTCTCAGCAGTTGGCAGCAGAGAGGAGAATAGAACTCATCTGCCAGATCCTGGCCTTCTCCATGCAGCTGGGGAGAGGCTCCTCTTTCTTCCCCCCGTCTCAGCAGTCGTCAGCAGAGAAGAGGACAGAACTTCTCCTACAAACCTTGCACCCCCTCATCTCTGCCTCCCCTGGTCTCAGCATTCAGCATACTCTGGCAGCTGACTCCAGTCCTCTTCCAGACCCTGCACGTTCTGCTTCCCAGCTCTGCCCCCAGCTTTTTCCAGGCAGCAGCACAAGGTAAGGGGGGTGCAGTGTGATGTAATGGAGGGTGGGGGATTCTTGACTTCTGATTTAAGGGGGGGGGGTGCACTTGAAATCTAGCCTTACAGATACAACTGGCCCTTTGAGGGCAACTATAATGCTGATGCGGCCCACAAAGAAATTGAGTTTGACACCCCTGCTCTAGAAGCTGGAAATCACTGATGTGGACACCGCTACTACAATGAGCTCCACTAGCTTACAGGTCCCATGCTCAGAAGCTGCCCTGCTGCATTGTGAGCACAGGATGTTGTCTGCTCTGCATGGTCACCATTCAGAGAATGCTTTGCACTTTCCTAATAAATGCAAAGCATTCTCAAATTGGATAGGCCGGGGAGGCGAGGTGGCAATGTCAGACTGTTTACCGTGTCTAATCAGAGAATGCTTTGCATTGAAAAATGCAAAGCTTTCTGGTAACTGTCAAGCGGCCAACCTTCTGTGTTCACTTTGCAGTAGGGCAGCTTCTCAGCACAGGATCTGGAAGCAGTTGGAGATCACTGAGGTAGGGGTGCATTGATTTCCAGCTTTTAGAGGGATTCCACAGGCATAGTATATGTATAGTTATATTGGTCCAAGCTGGACCAATGTAACTATGTATAAAATGCACTACCTGGAATTCTTCTTTAAATGCAAATTATGTATGCTTTAGCTAAACATATTTTTTATGTAGTCCAAAAACATGATGACATGCACTTTTTCCTGATGGCTAATCTCATGTGAACTGGTCCATGACACCTAATTATAGGTCAACGATGGTGTGGGAACATGGGGTGCAGCTGTTGCAACTGGACTTCAATTAAGGAGGTGGGGGGTAGCCCTTCCTCCCTCTACCAACGCACACAGTAACTGTTGCTTTATTTAAATACTCCTGAGCAGAATTAAGCATGAAAACTCTTTTCCTTCCATTCCTTGTAATGTGATGTCACATTACCAAGAACTAGAGATTGCATTGAGGGCATATCTGCACCCCACGGTCCAAAGTCACTTCCCTGATACCTCTCTCTTCTACACTGCCTTTGTTAAAAATGTTGCAGCAAGGTAGAGTGGCTAAGTTGAGGGCAGCAAGGGGAGCAGGTCAGCAGCATTGCAGATGAGCTTGGATTTGTCCCAGAACATTACAATGATTAAACTGCAGATATCTGATTTTTGATTGCTTGCTTTGCTCTTTATTAGCAGACAGTATCTTGCTTTGATTAATCTCAGTAACTGATTACTGTTAATCCTTGAACATTACAGTGATAGGACATCATTTTTTGCTGCATAATGAGCTCCGTTATGGATCTATGCTATAGAGAGGAAAAGGTAACATAAAGAAGTGATGTGAGTATAACAGACAAGTTGTGATGGGATAGACGGCAGGAGATGACATTGTGACAGTGTTAAGTAAAGCCCCAGTGACAAATGTCCTACCTGTCAGGTACATCTCTTCTCCTTCTGAGAACATCTGCTGGCAACGTACACAGCGGGCACATGTTGGGTGATAGTGCTTTCCTCCTGCCTGAAATAACAGACACCCTTTAGGAGCTCTGTCACAAGATTCTTTACATTATTCCAGTCACTTTACAATTAACTCAAAGTATTGCACTTAGAACTCCAGGCTAAAAGAAGTTTAACCTGTGAACTACTAAAGCCACACAGAAAACATTACAAATGTGCTACATGGAGGGTTACAAGGAGGGTTATTGTTATGGGGGCCATTAGTTCAAATGTCAGGTTTCTGCAGCAAGGAGACCAGACATGTAGCTACACATAGAAACTGTGACCAAACAAAGTATATATCCTTAAAAGTGAGATTTATTAACAGTGAACACAACGATAAGCAAACAGTGAACATAAACATATGTTAAAAAAAAAATTGTGCTGTATCCTAAACCCTAAACTTAGCGGCAGCTCAAATGTGAGATATACATAAAAGATAAAATTAATATAATAGGATCTGTGCTCCATATGACTAATAAATCAACAAATTGCACAGTGACACGATTGGTGCGTGGCAATATATATCAGCAAGCCCCAATGATGGTGTATAGAACTATAGCAGATATATCCTTGGAGATAGATAATGTATGGAAAATAGTACACAAGGTGTTTAAAATCCTCCTCCTGTGAATATCACAATCACATTAACAGACAAGTGTGAATCCACCACCACATGGGGTGCATTCTTATCAGCTTGCACAAGCTGACTCGCTGGTGGCTAATACCCGGCCGGGGCCTTTTCCTCTGAGGATAGCAAATGAATGGCAGATCCGACCACGACAGCCTCCAAACAGTACTAAAGAGCGGATGGACTATGATAGTTACAGAGACTCAAAGGGATTCAGGGTCTTCACTCAACAATCATGTTCATAAGAGCTAGAGAGATTCATAACACGTGAATGGGAATGTCCACTACAGATGGCATTAAATGAGAGTGGCACTCAATCATGGCTTTTGATCAAAGGCCATGAATGAGCGCTGACAGACACAGCTCAACAGTGTCCTGGAAGTGCAAGCTGGCGGTGCCTCATCTTATCAAGACCAAAGGAAACGTCATCAACATATACAGAGTCACAGGCCAGAGATCGTTCTCGGGCGTCCTGGCTTACAGCATGTCCAAGTCGATGGTAGATCATATGACCAGATGTGCTGCTCTCGTTTAATGCCATCTTTACTGGACATTCCTGCACACGTGTTATGAATTTCTCTGGCTCTTATGAACATTGTCGAGTGAGGACCCTGGATCTTTAGTAGTGTTTGGAGGCTGTTGTGGTCGGATCTGCCATTCGTCTGCTATCCTTAGAAGAAAAAGCCCAGGCCGAGCATTAGCCATAAGCGAGTCAGCTTGTGCAAACTGGTAAGCGTGGACACCATGCGGTGGTGGATTCACACTTGTCTGCTAATGTGATCGTGATATTCACAGGAGGAGGACTTTAAACACCTTGTGTACTGTTTTCCATACATTATCTATCTCAAAGGATATATCTGATATAGTTCTATACACCATCATTGGGACTTCTTGATATATATTGCCACTCACCAATTGTGTCACTGTGCAATTTGTTGATTTATGTTCACTTTTGTGTCACTATGCAATATATGTATTTTTCAATGTATTAGACATATAGAGCGCAGCATCTATTTTATTAGGTGGAAATAAACAACCCCAGCAAACAGAACCAAACCCCACTGACAAAAAAGCCAAAGAACTAAACTACTGACTAAGTACAACTATATACAAGATACTGACAAGGGTACTTAGAATGCAAGGATGCAAGGTAGCGGTGGACAAACTGGGTACTAAGCAGGGAGCCAGAGGAGGGCAGGAGCAAGGCGAGGGGTGCAGGCTGGAACAGGATCTCTGGCAACAAGGAGGCAAACAGAATAGTGAGACTCTGGAGAAAGGGAGGAGAAGCCTAAAATAGCCACCTAATGGCTGAACGCAGGTGTGACTGATTATTACAGCCTGCTGGCTTCTGGGAGACACCTGTTGGTAGACACTGGAACCGCAGCAAACAGCCCAGAGCAGCACAGTGCCACCAGCAGGTGAACTCAATCCTAACATCAAAGGTTAGAGTTAAAGGTAGGGTTAGGATTACATGCAATGTTAGTATGAGTAACTAGTGTTAAGTGTCCTTCGGGCTATCAATAATGTATGATGAAACAAAAACAAGATAAATGCAGCAAAATCTGAAATGTGCACAGTGACACATAAATAAAAACAACAAATCAAAATATGATTTCGCGCAGTGATCTAGTAACCTGGGAAGGATTTCCTCTAGGTAAAGTGTTGTTAAAAGTATAGTAATGGAAGACTAATATATTGCATAAAGTGCGTAAGTGCACACACAATCAATAATAAAGTAATATATTCATAAATACATAGCTGGTACGCATAAATGGATGCTTTTACATAATTAGTGAACGCTACCAAAAATACTAGTGAATAAAGTGCCAAAAATAAGTGCAATATATAGTGAATAGTCCAGAAATAAAATAAATGGAAAGACTAGGTCCTCATAAATGGTATGTAAATATATAGTATGCTTCCAATAGGTGATTTCTTAATAATAGAGTGTAGTAGTGTTGCCCTTGACCTGAACTCACAGATGCTATGATTTAACAGCTTTGAGGTGAGAGTTTTGGGAGACCATATTAACAGGAAGTTTTTAAAGGGCAACACTACTACACTCTATTATTAAGAAATCACCTATTGAAAGCATACTATATCCCTATTCAGGACTTCCTAATTAAGTTCAACCATTTATGAGGACCTAGTCTTTCCATTTATTTTATTTCTGGACTATTCACTATATATTGCACTTATTTTTGGCACTTTATTCACCAGTATTTTTGGTAGCGTTCACTAATTATGTAAAAGCATCCATTTATGCATACCAGCTATGTATTTATGAATATATTACTTTATTATTGATTGTGTATGCACTTACGCACTTTATGCAATATATTAGAAATCCTTCCCAGGTTACTAGATCACTGTGTAAAATCATATTTTGATTTAATGTTAGTATGAGGGTAAGCATTAAAGGAAAGGTTAGGGTTGCACTGACAATTTATTGTCAGTTGTGTTAGGGTTGTGTTAGGGTTATAGGGAGGGTTAGTGTGGGGGGTTAGGGTTTAAGGGAGGGTTAGGGTAAATATTACAAGAGTGATTAGTGTGAGGTTCAGTGTTATAGGGGGGTCAGTGTTAGAAGTAGGGTCAGTGTTATAGGAAGGTTAGTGTTATAAGACGGGTTAGTGTGAGGGTTATTGTTATAGGAAGGGTTAGTGTTATGGTTAGTATTATAGAAAGAGATAGTGTGAAGGTTAGTGCTATAGGAAGGATTAGTTTGAGGGTTAGTGTTATAGGAAGGGTTAGTGCTCTAAGAAGAGTTAGGGTGAGGGTTAGTGTCATAGGAAGGGTTAGTGTAAGGCTTAGAATTACAGGGTTAATATTATAGGAAGTGTTAGTTTGAGGATTAGTCTTACAGGAAGGGTTAGTGTTAGGGTTAGTGTTACAGGGAAGATAACTGTGAGGGTAATGCCGCGTACACAGGAGCGGACTTTCCGTCAGACTTGGTCCGGCCGACCGGACTCTGTCGGAAGATTCGATCGTGTGTTGGCTCCAGCGGACTTTTTTTCCTAAAAGTCCGACAGACCTAGAAATAAAACATGTTTCAAATCTTTCCAACGGACTTGAGTCCGGTCGAAAAATCCGCTCGTCTGTATGCTAGTCCGACGGACTAAAACCGACGCTAGGGCAGCTATTGGCTACTGGCTATCAACATCCTTATTTAGTCCGGTCGTACGTCATCACATACGAATCCGTCGGACTTCGGTGTGATCGTGTAGGCAAGTCCTTTTGTTAGGAGGGTCCGTCGGAAGTCCGCCGAAAGTCCATCGGATAGACCGTCGGACCAGTCCGGTCAAAAAGTCCGCTCGTGTGTACGCGGCATTAGTGTTGTAGGGATGGCTAGTGTTATAGGAACGGTTAGTGTGAGGGTTAGTGTCATAGGAAGAGTTAGTATTACAGGAAGGATTAGTATTACAGGAAGGGTTAGTATTACAGGAAGGGTTAGAGCTGTAGGGAGGGTTCAGGTTACAAGTAAGGTTATTGTGAGGGTTAGGGATATCGGGGGGGGTGTCAGTGCTAAGGTTACAATTTGGGTTGGAATGAGTGGAGCCAGGGACTGGATTGCAGGACTTCTGTGCTGTAAACTACAAATAATAAGCTACTTGCATTGGAATTGTAGGACATTTTTCGTAGCGGATGCAGCCCTGATACTCCTTCTTTGCAGGCCTTGGCCATTGTAAAATTTTAAATTATTGAAACTCCAATTGTTTAATAGGTTTGCAGTTGAGTTGTTCAGAAAAAGTTTTACCCCTACAAGGGTCATTTACAATTGTGCAATAGTTTAATGCAGAAATTAATGACAGGATATCATTTAAACGTTATATATATCTATTCATTTCCAACATTGTACAGTATTTACAAACAACAATTACTACAAAAAAATGTGGCCCTTGCAGCATTACCTGTACAATTTGGCTACATTTTGAGTTAAAGTGGTTGTAAACCTTAGACATGAAATATGAACAAAGCATAGCCTTCTATAGTGTATACTTGTCTCAATTAAAAGCACTGCATGTCATTTCTGTCTGCTGTTTCTTTCCTCTGCTATCAGCATGAATCACTTCTGACAAATTTTCCTGACTTTAAGAGAAAAAAGGTGACGGGGAGGGACCTCCAGCTGATTGACAGCTTCAGCTCTTTCCTGTGTGCTTTGTAAAGAGGGGTGTGTCTCTTCCAATCAGCTCTCAGAGCTCTACTCACTGATGTAACTTCAGCTCTCTGCCCCCTGCTTTTCAGAGCTGAGCAATGCGGTGTAAACTCTGCACTTTGAATGGATGTAGGGGAAAGCTGGCTGTAAATAAACAGGTACAACTTATATAGGAGGATTTGTTTCATCTCTGTATATCACCTGAGGCCAGTCAATTCAGTGGCTATATGTAAGGGTTTACAACCACTTTAGGCATGACTGATGTATAGGAGAGTTTTGCTATTGGGGCAGCTTAATCCCCAACATTAAGTCCCAGATTAAAATCAGAACTAGTACACATGTAAGCGATCTACCTCACCACAGTAGTTTAATCACAAAATGTTCTGTATTTAAAAAATAACATAACTCACATGCATGATTATTTTTAAAATGTCCTTTCCTTTTAATTTATTTGATTTAGGAAAAACTTATTTTTATTTTAATACCACTTTAATCCTTATGTTTTGTATACTGAGTACCTTTTGTGCTTTGTGTGATCAACATTTTTTATTGTTTATATTGCAAAAGTCAAAAACTGCAGAGGGTTATTTCTAGTCTAAATCGAAAGAAGACAGGATATTAAAAAAAGCCTAGTCTACTTTGTCCTGCTGGTAAAAACAAAAGCCAATGACAATAAACATGTAAACTCAAGCAATTCGTTTACAAAACAAGCTGAAAAAAATTACAAAGCTGCATCAGCAGACTCATTTGCTGTATGATGATAATTTTGTATCTTTCAAAAGAACGGCTAAATGCTTTTGACATCCATTGCAAGAAATCAGATTAGTCATTATCATGAACCATTTGCAATTTAACTGACTGCTGAGCATGTAAAGATGTGTTTTGGCATTCAGGTTCTCCTAGGCATTGACAACATTTTTGGCTGGATTAGGCAGTGATATTATGTCTATGGATATCCTCAAACCTAAAAGACTGGTAACAGGGACTAAATGTGATCAGACAGGTTAGAAAACATTCTGATGATACCCCCTCCAAAAAATGGGACTTAAACTATCTGTAGGAATAGAAGCCATGCCCCAAATTACTTCTCTATGGACTAAACAGGAACGCTTATGCAAACTAAGTAATGCTGTTTAAGGACAATGTTGGGCCTGCAAATACTGTGAGATGGTTAGATTGCTTATGACCATTTTGACAGGGCTCCACGCATGTTGATGGTTAAACAAACCTGAGCTTCACTGCCTAAAGGGATTTTAGAGATACAAGCACAATTAAAGCTTCCTTAAGCAAAATACTCATCTGCTGGCCACCTGAAAACCCAAGCATTTGGGTTTATTCCTACATAAATGTACACCACATCATTCTAATGCTCTTGTGGGAAACAACAAAGAACTTTAAATGCTTTAAGATTGCCTGCATCCAAGACCGATCACTCACTTGTGAACACTGCATTAGCAATTACATGGGAGTGCTTTCAATGGGGCTGCCTCCCGCATCTAATCGTGGGAACTCCTGCTGGGGTTCTCGCATCTAATCGAAGTGTGGGTGCATTCGAAGGTATGAATGCACCCTTAGATATGCAAGCACATTTCAACTTCCTCAGGCTAAATACCTATCTGCTGGTTACCAGAAATAAAAACTCTTGGCCAGGAATTTGGGTTTATTCCTACCCAGATGTCCAACACATTGTCCCAATGATATCTAATCATGTGGGATACAATGGTTTGTCTGGGAAAGATTTCCTAACACATACCTGTTGCCTGTTTTGTCTGCAGCTACCCATAGACATAGGATTGTCACCTAATCCAGGCAAAATCAATAAAAATTGTGGACATTTCAAGCCAATGATTGTATTTGTTTGTAACAATGATTGTTAAAGGCAATATAGAGACAAATGAATTGTATATTTTAGAAAAAAAAATATTTGACAGCTGCCAATCATTAGGCAGTAATCCAATTATACAGTGATGTGAAAATGCAAGAACATTCCAGGGAAGTGATTGAATTTTTCGCATATTCAAACAGTTGAACAATAGATCTTTATTTGTACAGTGCCTACAGATAAGGGTGATTTGCATGACTTAGAAGATGGTATTGCTCCCTTTAGTAGAAATTACCTCTTGCCAGAATTTTGCACAACTGCCCACCAGTCTCTCCCATCGACAGAGCCTGATCTGAATAAGCATGTGCTATAACTAGTGACAGGAGTATTACATCTACAAATAGTATGGAAAAATGGGCTGAACAAATATTTCTATTGCTTGGCACAGAGGTGTCCAGCTTGGACCAATGTAAGTATGTATGTGCCATAGCTGTGGGATCCCTGTGGAAGCTGGAAATCACTGTAGTATGTACCACTACTACACTACTACACCCATACTGAGTGTCTGCCCTGCTCCATTGTGAACATAGGAGGTCACCCTCTTGGCACAAGCTCCATACAGGGAACACTGAATGAATGCAAAGTGTTCTCTGATTGGATCACGTGGAGAGGTGAGGTGGTAACATCACAATCTCCACCTTATACAATCAGTGACGAGTTTTACATTCATTGACAAAATGCAGTATTCTCTGAAGGGCACCTGGGCTGAATGAGTGACCTCCTGTGCTCATCATTCAAGCAGAGCAGCTGCTCGGCACAGGACTCAGAAGCCAGTGGTAATCACTGTAGTAGTGATTCTAGAGGGATCCTACAGGTATTGCACAGCATTACTTACACTTGTCCAAGCTGGGCCAATTTACCTATATAAAAATTGCAATACCTACAGCTTTTTTTAAGTTGTCACATTACCAGTACAGGCTTACAATTGGTACATATACACACACCTCAGCATTAATACTTTATTAGACAATGATCTGATACGCAGAAAAGTAATTTTCATACAAGTCTATCGCAATGAAGTCAGCAATGGCAGCCTCCTCTGTGACAGCTTCCTTTATCTTGCTAGAGAGAATGTAGAATTTTGTTTTCTATGAGTCACTGTGCGGTTCATGGATAGAGGTTTTGAACTGTAGCACTTTTTTATATTAAATTTTAGGCTTGCATATAATTTGTTCGACTTGCTATGTGATTCACCCATGTGTTTTGTATGACTTCCCAGGAAAGTCACATAAGTTAAGGTCACAGTGGCAATCTGCCTTGAGGAGCTGAAGAGCTAAAGTGCTTTATTTCCACTCCATTGGCTCAGTACTATCCAGGCAGATCTCAGTGAGGTGTGCTGGGATGCTGCTGACATGGAAGCGATACGGGCAGACAACAGAAATTGAGGCAAGCTGAGCAAACAGCAGAAGGGAGAATGGCATTGTAATGTTCAACATTACCAGAAGTGTATAATAGGAATAAAAGCAATATACATATTTTCAGGAGACAGTGAACAGAAAATTGAAAACAACTCTTGAAACGGCAGTTTCCTAAGAGGACGCCACTGTCTCCTAATTCACTACAATAATAGACTTGATTATTTAGTACTTCTCAGCTATGAAATACTGGTAGGCTTACAATTATATTATTTATGAAGCACTAGCTTTTTCAACATATCTTACTGCATCTTAAAATCTACATTTGAGACAATTTAAAGTTTTACTCTACCATTTAGTAAGTAATAAAAGCTATAAAACCTTTTCACCAACACACCATGGATCTTCAAGGTAATGTCCAAACATATATTAAAGTGTTATCACATGCCCGTTGAAGGTGTCCTACTTGGCCCCCAAAACATGGCACCTTTACTTCTGCAATGTGATCACCTTAATAATTATTTGGACATTTCTCTTGAGGATCCATGGTGTGCTGGCAAAATATGCTTTGATTCACCATGTTACTGGTCTCCAGCTGGTAGTTGCTACAGCACCCGCCTACACCTTGCCATTTCCAGGAACATGTGCAACTGTTATATTATATGTGGTGATGATGCTTCAGGCACCCATTAAGCTTCTTCACCTCTTTTAGATTTTAGGATAAGGAATGAGGGAAAAGTATTAGCATCATTTTAGGAGTTAAATGTTAATCTCTAATTTAGGTTAATGATTAGGTTAAAATGCACTGTCTACCACTCCCTCTGACAGCGGTGTACTCTATTCTTAAACTAACTCTCCTGCACACCTCTTTCCACCCCACACCTTATATATATATAATCACCCTCACTTCTGTCCTCCCCTTATTACTGCACTCACCAACTCCTGCTAATTCTAAATCCACACGCACAAAAAAGCTCCAGGATACTGGGGCATGTCCCTTCATATAAATCACACTCCCATATTACCTCCCTCACCCTTCTGCTTCTCCTAACCTCTGGTGATGTAACCTCAAACCCTGGACCTCCCTGTACTCACCTCACCCATTACCCTACACCCTCTGGCTGCAGCTGCAATGCACACAATTTAGTTCCAATTTCTCTTCTTCCCATGACCAGACTCCCTTTCTCTTGCACTCTGTCTGTAACAAACTCACCTCTCTCCATGATCTCTTTATCATTAACCCAATTAATCTACTAGCCATTACCGAAACCTGGCTTTATGAATCCAACACTGCGTCTTCTGCTGCCCTATTGCACAGTGGTCTTCTTTGGACTCACTCCCCCAGACCCAGTTGATGCAAAAGCGGGGGTGTTGGAATCCGTTTAGCCCCACATAGCACCTTTTAGGTACTTCACTCACCTCCCTCTCTGTCACTGTCCTCATTTGAGGTGCACTGCATTTGTCTCTTCTCCCCAGTTTCTCTAAGGATAGCTGTGATCTACCGGCCCCTTGGACCAGTATCAAACTTTCTTGATGACTTCTCTGCCTTGCCTACTTTCTCTCTTCTGAAATCCCCACTATCATTCTCGGGGACTTCAACATCCCACTATTACTAACACTCCTGCTACTTCCAAACTTCTCAGTCTAACCTCCTTCTTTGACCTGAAGCAATGGATACATACTTCTACTCACTCTGAAGGCAATACCCTTGACCTTGTTTTCTTCCACGTATGCACTCTGTGCAACCTCTCCAACTATCCATACCCTCTCTCTGATCACTACTTTATTAGTTTTACTCTCTCCCTCTCTTCCACCTCCTCTCTCTCCAACTGCCTAACAGTTACCTGTAGAAACCTACGCCATCTCAACCCTTCTCTACTCTGCTACTGACCACCTCTATGACAAAATCGCACCCCTGTCCTGCACCGACCTAGCCACTTCTGTCTACAACACTTCATTTCCAGCCCACACTGGCCCCCCCTCACTACACACAGAATCAGACCCCATCCCTTTCAACCTTGGCAAACAGATGACACTAGAAGTCTGAAAAAAGGTGAAGTCTCACAAAGATTTTAACCAGTATAAATCTGCACTCCAAAAATACAATTCCTGCCTCCTCACTGCCAAGCAGAACTATTTTATCTCTCTCATTAACACCTTATCATCCCATCCCCATCAACTCTTCTCTACCTTCAACTCTCTACTTCGTCCTCCACGGATTCCACTCACCAACTCACTCACTGCTCTGGAGATCGCAATCACTTCAAACAGAAGATTGATACAATTAGCGAGGAGATCTCTACTGTTCAGATATCCTCCACGCTTTACACTTCATGCCCACAGGTACAATCATTACTTCCCTCTTTCAACCCTACCACTATAGACGAGGTTGCTAAACTACTTGCTAACGTCCATCTTACCACCTGCCCTCTGGATCCTGTTCCTTCGCAAATGCTACATTCACCCTCTGGCTATATTCTACGCTCTCTAATCCACATCTTTAATCTCTCCCTCTCTTCTGGCATCTTCCTCAACTCTCTAAAACATGCACTTGTCAGTCACATACTTAAAAAGCCCTCACTGGACCCATACAATCTTAACAACCTATGCCCCATCTCCTTATTCCCCTTTTTATCCAAACTCCTTGAACATCTGGTCTACAACCGACTAAGTGACCACCCTGCTGATAATAGCCTTCTTGATCCCCTTCAGTCTGGATTTCTTCCTCAACATTCCACAGAACCTGCTCTCTAAAAACGAACAAACGATCTACTAACGGCCAAAACCCATGGACACTATTCTGTACTCCTACTCCTGGACCCCTCTGCCGCCTTTGATACAGTTGACCACCCCCTCCTCCTCAAAAAACTCCATGCCTTTGGTTTCTGTGACTGTACTCTTTGCTGGTTCTCTGCCTACTTATCCAACCGCACCTTTAGCGTTACTTAAAATTCTACGTCCTCCTTTCATCTTCCTTTCTCTCTTGGGGTCCCCCAAGGTTCTGTTCTTGGACCTCTCCTATTTTCAATCTACACCTCCTCCCTGGGTCAGCTGACGACACCCAAATCTATTTCTCTACCCCTCAGCTCACTCCTTCAATCTCCTCACGTATCACTAATTTACTATCAGATATATATCTGGATGTCACACCACTTCCTCAAACGTAATCTATCCAAAACTGAATTTATAATTTTTCCTCCCCCATGTGCCTCTTCCCCTGATCTCTCTGTCAAAATCGATGGCACAACCATAAGCCCATCCCCGCATGCCAAGGTCCTAGGTGTCGTCCTGGACTCCGAACTCTTCTTTAAGCCCAGTGTCCAATCACTGACCAAATCTTGCCGCCTCAATCTCCGCAACATTTCCAAAATACGCCCCTTTCTAACTAATGACACAATAAAGCTCTTAATTCACTCCCTGGGCATCTCTCGCCTTGACTACTGCAACTCCCTTCTCATTGGCTTACCTCTACATAGTCTATCCCCCTTCAATCCATCATGAATGCAGCTTCCACACTCATCCACCTTACCAACCGCTCTGTGTCTGCTACTCCTCTCTATGAATCCCTCCACTGGCTTCCGCTCACCCAACAAATTAAATTCAAAATACTAACAACTACTTACCTAATCATTCTATCTTCGTTCTTCTCAAGACCCCCAGCTCTCTAGATTCCTCATCACCTCCTCCCATGCTCGCCTCCAGGACTTTTCCAGAGCCTCTCCAACCCTATGGAACTCCTTACCCCAATCTGTCCGATTATCTCCTGCTCTATTAGCTTTTAGACGATCCCTGAAAACCCTCCTCTTCAGAGAAGCCTATCCTACCGACACCTAACTGTATTTTCATTTTCTCCATCTGATCATCCCCCACAGCTATTACCTTTTGTTCCACTTTACCCTCCCTTCTAGATTGTAAGCTCTAATGAGCAGGACCCTCTGGTCCCTCCTGTATCGAATTGTATTTTAACTGTACTGTCTGCCCCCATGTTGTAAATCATGTGCAAACTATTGGCGCTATTTAAATCCTGTATTATAATTATAATAATAATAATAATACAAAATGTCAGGGTGCAAGATGGCTGTTAAGTTTTATTCAGTGGAGCTAGATCAAGTTTATGAATTCAGGTAGTGTTAAAGGGGAACGTCCCTATGCTTTACAGCCAAGGAAGCTGACATCTTGGCTTCTGCTTGATCTGCAGTTGGCATGGTGCTACACATGTGATCAGCTATCACACCAGCCATTTGGTGGCTTGACAGTTCAGCTGACAGGCAATGTAAGCACATTAGTAACATTCATGGCATGACTTGAATGTAGCTGATTTTGGGAAACAAGTTAAATCGGAGGGTTTAGTTCCACTTTAAAAGCTAGGATTATTTTAATGGGCATAGGTTAAATGTAGGGACATTTTGGTACTCTACATTTTTATTCACATGTTCTGCGTTAAAAGTCCTGTGCCAAGAATTACTGTGCCAGTCTCCCAGTCTCAAAAACAATTGTCCAAATACTGTTTTCAACTTGTTGAAGCTCTGTGATCACACTTCCCCTTCCCTTCCATTCCTTCTTTAGTATAGCTCACCTTGTTTGTTTCTTAAAGCGGTTGTTTGTTTCTTAAAGTGGTTGTAAGGCCCCTTTCACACTGCCGTGACTTGAAAGTCGCGCGATTTTGCGGGCGCAATTTCAGGAAATGTCTATGGACCTCAACTCGCATCAAAGTCAGACCAAAGTACTACAGGGCCTACTTTAAAGGTGGTGCGACTTGAAGTCGCACAGATATGAATGGTTATCATTGGCAATCATGGGGTACGACTTGTCATGTGACTCTGATGTCCAAAGTCGTAGGAAAAGTCGCACAAGTGTGAAAGGGGCCTTAACCCTTACATATAACCAGATACACAGAGATAAAACAAATCCTCCTACATAGGTTATTACCTGTTTATCTGCTGTCTTCTCTTCTCTACATCTGTTCAAAGTGCAAAATGTATAAAGCTTGTCTAAGCTGTCAGAAAAAAGGGGGTGGAGGGCTGAAGTTATACTGCAGAGCTCAGTGAGGAGAGTTCTGATAGCTAATTGGAGGGAAGGGACACACTCCCCTTTACACAGCTCACAGGAACAGAGCTAAGGATGTCAATCAGGGGGAGCTTCCTCCTCTTTTTTCTCTTGATGTCAGGAAAACATGTCAGAAGTGATTCATGCTGATAGCAGAGGAACAAAGCAGCAGATAGAGATTGCACTTAGTGCTCTTAATTGAGACAAGTACACACTATAGAAGGATATGTTTTGTTCATATTTCATGTCTGATGTTTACAACCACTTTAACTATCACTGAGCATGTACATTGGAATGTTATCGAAGCAGTATCTTGTGTGATTCACAACAGTAATAAAAGCACCATGGGACATATTTGAGCATTTTTAACAAGGAGTTTAGCGGGATAAGTGATAGGATGAGCATTAGATTACAGGTTAAAGCAACACTGTTTCTTGGTTATTAAAATATGAACAGTGCTACTTAAAAAAAAAAAAAAGAAGTTCACTACTTGTTCAGTGGGTGGTAAGTCCATTCTTGACTCTCTTTCAGAGCTATGGGCATCACTGCTTTTAAGTGTGTTGGATAATGTGTCACCTACTGAGTGCTGTGGTTCATATTGTATTTACTAACATTTTTAAAAAGGTGGATTATGCCTTTAGGGAATTTTAACACTCAGAGCTGTTTTCAATAATGGCACTTGTAAGCAAGTGTCTAGGGCAGCTAGGTTGGGGGGGGGGGGGGGGGGGCTGAACAAATTGTGATAACATTTATCTTATTTATTTTCCCTATCTGAAGATCAATAGGTACATTTGGAGAAGGGGGTGCAGGGAATGCTGGGAGGAGTTAGAAGGTTCTTTTCATGTCGCGTACACATGACCGGTTTTGCCATTGGAATAAACTCCGAAGGTTTCTCCGACGGAACTCCAACGGAATTCTGCTCAAGCAGTCTTGCATACATACGGTCACACCAAAGTCCGACCGTCCAGAACGAGGTGACATACAACATGTACGACGGGACTAGAAAAAGGAAGTTCAATAACCAGTAGCCAATAGCTTCCGTCTCGTACTTGCTTCAGAGCATGTGTCGTTTTTGGTCCGTCAGAACAACATACAGACGAGCGGTTTTCCAGAAAGGAATTGGTTCCGTCGGAAAAATTTAGAACATGTTCTATTTCTAGGTCCGTCAGAATTAAAAAAAAAAAAAAGTCCAAAGAGGCCTACACATGATCGGAATAGACAATGAAAAGGTTCCGTCGGATTTTTTCTGTCAGACATTCTGCTCGTGTGTACACGGCTTTACTTTAGTAAATACATTTACCCTTTCTGCTGTTTGGTAGTCTATACAGTTGAAAGTTAGTTTTACATATAAATGCTGCCTTCAATAATCAGTCCTAGCAGTAGTCTAAAATATGGACAGGTGGGGAACATGTTTTCATTGTTGATGTACAGCAAGGAGCAGCTATAAAAGGATGGGACTCTAGCATATGAAAAATTGATTTTTCAACAACTGGAGGGGAAAAAATGCTTAATGAGTTCCACTGAAGGGATGCCAAAACATGTTAAGTACTAAACAGGTTAATAGCCTTGTAAAGTGACAGTTCATTTGAAACACACGCGACAAATGTTTTTCCCTTGCAAGGATCAGATATTCAAGAATGTCTAGTTGTGCTAAGCGACTACATTTTGGCTTGTCATAACAACCATACCTCCAAGACTCTGCCACTGATGTACTTGTTGCAGGTCTCGCACTTGATTCCAAACTGAGCATGGTAGTCTGTCTCACAATAAGGCACACCATCTCTAGAAAACAAGAAATTATAAAAAAAATTACAAATATTTTAATGGGTAATACCTGTATCTGGAAGCTAAAAAAAAAAAAAGGGGGGGGGGGATAAAATTTATAATCCACAAGCAAATGTTGGACAACAAAATGTAATAATATTATTAGAACATGAAAACACAACAGTGACATTAAAAGGTATGTATATTGCTAGTGTATACATGTATTTATCTTTATTTATCTTCAAGACTAGGGGAGCTCTCACACAACAACGCAGTGCACTTTATTTCATAGGTTTGTATGCATTGAAGCACATTTCCTTGGGTAGCCCATCTATTTTGAACATGTTGTTAACCTCCCCTTACTGAAAAAATAAGAACTGGGAATCTGCCTCTGTGCGTTGTAGTGTGCTGTAGAGCAGATGCGCTGCTCCACACTGTATATACAGTATCTTGTGAGCAGTTAGCAAGGAATGTCAACACTTTGCAACACATTTACAATGCATTACTGCATGTTTACATGTGTGCTATGCATACATTATAACACTGTGGTGTGAGTGAACCCTTAAAAATATCATTTTTAAGAAAACATTTTTCATTTTTTTATTCAATTAAGTATACAGTATCAAACAATAATACTTTATATTTACATTTTCTGTCAGTATTGGGAGCTCTATGCTTCTTATTACAGGGTAACCAAGCTAAAAGCTTACAGAGCAGGAGGCTTCCCTCCCTTCTCTGTGTGGTTTCACACAGAGTTTCAATTAGAGAGAGACAGGCTGAAATTAGTTACTAATATGCACCCTCTTAAGAAACCACCTAATGCTTTAAAGCAGGGGTCTCAAACTGGTGGCCCTCCAGCTGTTGTGAAACTACAAGTCCCATCATGCCTCTGCCTTTGGAAGTCATACTTGTAACTGTCAGCCTTGCAATGCCTCATGGGACTTGTAGTTTCACAACAGCTGGAGGGCCGCCAGTTTGAGACCCCTGCTTTAAAGAGTAATTCCACTTTTGTTGAGAAAAAAACATTCCCCTCTGGGTGGTCTATGTATAATGATTTTCACATACTTTGTTGCAGATTCCTACCTTTTGTTATTCTGAAGAAATCCCTGTGCATTTGTCTGTGTCCATGTGGAAAGTGAATCTAATAGGAGTGGTTTCTTAACCACTTAAGGACCAAAAGATTTGCCCCTTAATGACCAGGCCATTTTTTGCAATACGGCACTGCGTCGCTCTAATTGACAATGGCACGGTCGTGCGAAGTCACACCCAAACAAACTTGAGGTCCTTTTTTCCCACAAATAGAGATTTTTCTTGATGGTATTTGATCACCTTCGTGGTTTTTACTTTTTGCGCTATAAACAAAAAAAGACTGCCAGTTTTGAAAAAAAAAAATAAAAAACAATATTGCTAACTTTTTGCTATAATAAATATCCCCCACCCAAAAAAAAAAAAAAAAAAGAATTTCTTTATCAGTTTAGGCCGATATGTACTCTTCTACATATTCTTGGTAAAAAAAATCGCTATAAGCGTAAATAAGGAATAGATTTATGGCATTTTTATTATTATTTTTTTTTACTAGTAATTGGGGTGATCAGCAATTTTTAGTGAGACTGTGACATTGCGGTGGACAGATCAGAGATTTTTGACGCTTTTTTGGGACCATTGACATTTATACAGCGATCAGTGCTATAAAAATGCACTAATTAACCACTTCAGTACAGGGCATTTTTACACCTTCCTGCCCAGACATATTTTCAGCTTTCAGCGCTGTCGCACTTTGAATGACAATTGTGCGGTCATGTTACACTGTACCCAAACTAAATTTTTATCATTTTGTTCCCACAAATAGAGCTTTCTTTTGGTGGTATTTGATCACCTCTGGGATTTTTATTTTCTGCTAAACAAATAAAAGAAAGACTAAACTTTTTGAAAAAAAATGTTTTTTTTGTTTCAGTTACAAAACTTTGTAAATAAGTAAGTTTTCTCCTTCACTGATGGGCACTGATGGGGCTGCACTGACGGGCACTGAAAAGGCGGCACTGATGGGCACCAATGAGGTGGCACCAATGAGGTGGCACTGATGAGGTGGCATTGATGGGTACTAATATGCAGCATTGTTGGGGTACTGATAGGCAGCACGGATGGGCATGGATGGGCACTGATAGTTGGCACTGATAAACTGTAATGTATGGTACTGATGGATGCCAATCAGTGCCAAACAATAATGCCTGCCAATCAGTGATGCCTATTGTGGGCACTGATTGGCATCCATTGTGGGCACTAATTGGAATCCCTGGTGGTCTAGGGTGGCATAACTGGTAATTAAATCACTGGTGGTCCTAGTGGCGTCCCTGGTGGTCCAGTGTGGGCATCCTCGGGGGGGGCTGCGCTGATAATCGATCAGCACAGACCCCCCTGTCAGAGGAGCAGCTGATCGACTCTTCTCTACTCGCGTCTGACAGATGCGAGAGAGGAAAAGCTGATCACCGGCTCCCCCTGTTTACATCGTGATCAGCTGTGATTGGACACGGCTGATCACGTGGTAAAGAGTCTCCGTCAGAGACTCTTTACCTAGATCGGAGTTGCGGTGTGTCAGACTGACACACCGCAACAACGATCACTGCGATGCGCGCCCCCGGGGGCATGCAACGGCTTACTATCCTGAAGACGTCATATGACGTCCGGTCAGGATATTGAAACCACTTTGCCGCCGTCATTTTTCTATATGGCGGGCGGCAAGTGGTTAATATATAAATGTCACTGGCAGGGAAGGGGTTAACATTAGAGGTGATCAAGGGGTTAAATGTGTTCCCTGGGAGGTGTTTCTAACTGTGGGGGAGGGGATAAGACTGACTGGGAGTACAGAGAGATCTCTGTTCCTAATCACTAGGAACAGACGATCACTCTGATCTGGGGATCTGTTTGTTTACATTGACAGATCCCTGGCTCTCTGTGGAGCGATCGGGAGTGGCCAGTGGAAACCACGGCCGCCGGCCACACGCATTGGCTCCCCTGCCACCCCTGCCTGCTTTAGCTGTTAAAGGGACCGCCGTACAGCTATGGCGATTCATGGGATTGAGCTGACCTGCCGGCGTATAATGATCATAGTGGTTACTTATCAATCAGCTGCTTCACATGCAGGGCGCTAATGAGGAAAAGTGCAGGGTCTGCATCCCTTTAAACGTGATTTCCTATTTGGAGTATCTCACCAAAAATGACCTTTTTGTTGCAGGGGATGCCTGATATCTGACTTGTATCTTAGTGTAGACTTCTGGGAAAATCAGTGAGCCAATCACATAAGCAGGAAATTATGTTTCTGGGGGGTGATCTGAATACATTCTGTGTACAGAACACCTCCAGGTAGCCATATTGCATTGCATTTGACAGCAAATGACAGAGCTGCAGATTGAAAAGGAAAGGTCATTTTTAATAACATTCAGTTACAATATGATTTTTTTTTATTTGCTATTTTTTTCCCCACAAAAGTGGAGTTACCCTTTAAGCATGCTATTCATTATACAATTTTCTTGTCCAAATTCCTTTAGATTTACCTTCAACTATGTAGTGCAAGGGCCTTCCTCATTGCATACAAATTGAAAGGGTCTAGGTTTGACCTCATATTATATAGTTTTGGTAAATCTAAAGGAAAATTGTACAAGAAAATCGTATAATGTATGGCCAGTCTTAGAAACCTCTGAAGACACAAAAATATGTCTTAATATTGGTTACCTAAATAAACTTAAAACAATAATAAAATTAATTTGCAATAGCTTACTGCCAAGATCTCTAATGTATCCTGTTTGGGACAAAAATATCACATCTTCTATTCAGATTGAAGAGAATCTCTCTGTGCCCATTCAGGACAAAATGACAGGTTCTCTTGAAAGAAGAACCCCCACAACCACTGATACTTACCTTGCCACATTTCCCTGCAGCTCCATTGGCGCCCTCAACGGATACTTCCAGGTATGCTTCTGGGCATGGGGGGAGCATGTGATTTCCTCCCAAGTGCTACAACCTGAGTGGCCAATCCCCAGGACAACACTGTCACATGGGAGAGGGGAAGACTTCTTAAACACCGTATAAGTTTCAGCACAATCTAGCACTGAGTTCTCACAGAGTTTGGGCTTAGTATTACAACAGAAGTATGGTTTAGCACACAAAGGTAAGTACAGTATCAGCTTGGGGTGAAGGAGTTGTTCTGTCTCTTTTTAAAAAAAATCTTTATCATGAGAACAGTTATGGGTGCAGGTAATACAGTGAGCAAATGGATACAGAAATAGGTTTGCAAATACAGTTCTGGCGATCTATAAGTCTCCAATGAAGCAGATGGATACATTTTAGATCTAGAAATACTCTATCCACCTGTCTGATCTGAAATTTGTAATTACTTTTATTTTATTGGTGTCCTCTGTTTTTATATATTAGGGGAGTGGGTGAGAGGGAATTTCAATTAGGATGGTAGGGAGTTGTGCAGGGGTGGGGATGGGGGAGGGAGCAGAGGGAGGAGTTGAGGGGTTGTACAGTATAGTGGAAAAAAGAGCATTATGGAGAAAAGAAGAAAAAAAAGGAGGGGAGACCCCAGTTCTTATATGTAAGGCAAGTTATCCACCTGATTTTCATCAGTTAGTGTGAGATTTTCCATGTGTTGGATTTCCCAAATTCAAGGAAACCAGTGTGCTGTCCTGGAGGGTTTGGTGCCTTCCACAGATAGATATGCAGGCCTTGGAAGCATTTGGAAAGTGTATCAACAGTGAGATCACCAAATGATAGTTTTTCTCAAAAATAAATGTTTCTCACTTTAAAACATGAACTCTGCTACACTGCTATAGTTACGAACAAGGCCATGGATAAATCCAAGGGAAAAACCAAGCTTAACTTACCACCAGCCCGCAGACAACCAAATAACCTGTCTAACAGTTGGCCTTGTTTGTACCTATTGTTAGCCTTCCAATGCTTCTTACAGCGATAGCCAGCTATAGATGGAAGCAAGTGGC
Source organism: Aquarana catesbeiana (assembly GCF_042186555.1). Taxonomy (NCBI): domain Eukaryota; kingdom Metazoa; phylum Chordata; class Amphibia; order Anura; family Ranidae; genus Aquarana; species Aquarana catesbeiana. The sequence continues at coordinate 343,441,846 of NC_133326.1, forward strand.
GTCTTTTTTGTATGCTGCTATAGTGCCTGCTATGTGCAATAGTACCAAAATATGTAAGCACCCCCACACATATTAAAATGTGCTTTGTACAATCTGACCTCTGTATCTAACCAACATACATGCAGTGCGTGGCAGGGGCATACCTACAGGGGTCGCAATTCCCCCCTGTACACCTGGAAAGGAGAGGTGGCGACATACAGAGGAACCGATCCCCTCCCTTTTGCAGCTGCTGAATGCCCACTTCTCCTCCTCTACCTCCCACAGGCATTCAGCAGCTGCAGGAGGAAGGGGATCGGTTCCTCCATATGCCCTTGCCACTACTCCTATCCACCTTCTTAATGCTCTTCCTATGCCCCTGTCCTCTCTCCCGGCCCCCAGTGCTCTCCCACAGCCCCCCTTGTCCCTCTTCTGGGTTTCCCCCTCGCCTTTCCCGCCGGCTGCTTTGGGGATGAGTCAGGATGGAGAGCGGAGAAGGGGCAAGTAAATATGTAATTTATCGGCTCCTTCCTTTCTGAATGGATAGAGTCAGTGATCCTTACCGATCACTGACTTTTTCTATTCATAACTAAAGCATAGTAAACTGTGTACTATGCTTCAGTTTATGAATGAATGGGAAGCTCTGTACAGAGCTATTTCTGTCCATTCATTCTGTATAGCTGATGGTTCTAGTTATGCCTCTGGTGCAAAAGCTTACCAAACTGAATATAAATTGAACAGAATGTTTAGGTAGGCCTTCTAACTAAATTGTATAATCAAATTGGAAAGTGCCAGCTTAACAGATACTTGCCACTGCTCAAAGCACAGAAATTGCCCAAAATTGTACAAGTATACACTAGAGTATACAGTGGGGACGGAAAGTATTCAGACCCCCTTACATTTTTCACTCTTTGTTATATTGCAGCCATTTGCTAAAATCATTTAGGTTCATTTTTTCCTCATTAATGTACACACAGCACCCCATATTGACAGAAAAACACAGAATTGTTGATATTTTTGCAGATTTATTAAAAAAGAAAAACTGAAATATCACATGGTCCTAAGCATTCAGACCCTTTGCTGTGACACTCATATATTTAACTCAGGTGCTGTCCATTTCTTCTGATCATCCTTGAAATGGTTTTACACCTTCATTTGAGTCCAGCTGTGTTTGAATATACTGATTATACTTGATTAGGAAAGCCACACACCTGTCTATATAAGACCTTACAGCTCACAGTGCATGTCAGAGCAAATGAGAATCATGAGGTCAAAGGAACTGCCTGAAGAGCTCAGAGACAGAATTGTGGCAAGGCACAGATCTGGCCAAGGTTACAAAAAAATTTCTGCTGCACTTAAGGTTCCTAAGAGCACAGTGGCCTCCATAATCCTTAAATGGAAGACGTTTGGGATGACCAGAACCCTTCCTAGAGCTGGCCATCCGGCCAAACTGAGCTATCGGGGGAGAAGAGCTTTGGTGAGAGAGGTAAAGAAGAACCCAAATTAACCAATTTACTTGCGGCTTAGCACCAGCAGTCGCTTGGTGGCCACACACTGTTACCCTGCAATTTTATCTCTTTTTTTATATGCCATTGTTCTTAATAAAACGGATGAACTTTAAACATCACTACACTATGGGAGCCTATCCTTATTATTTCTTATGAGGTGTATAAAGCTACTGGTCACGTCCCAGCTACCAGGAATCCAGGAAATTACGGTTGGAGACCTACAAAGCAGATAACCTGGTGGACGGTGCCTTAAAATATAACAACCATACGCATTACCCCCGTAGGGGTGATGTAATACGGTGGGTAGGGACCCTTGGGGGGGAGCACCTAAAGTCACTTGGATACTTTTGCAAGCACAGAGTCACTTATGAAGATTGTTGTCACTCTCATCACATTATTTGATAATTGGATTGTACCCTAGTTTTCACCTATACACACAACTATATACATTTGGAATCTGGACTTTATCTATTTTAGATTTTTTATATATTCTTTATATGTTTTTTTTTATCTGGTATATTTTATGATTTTTGGACACAACAAGTGTGGATATTCATGTTTATATGGGTTAAAAGCACATGCACCTGCATTTAATATATACCTTTTAAAAGGTTAGATATATAAGTTTATATATAATTATTTACTTGTTTAGTGATCTTCAGCAATATATATTCTTAAAGGCATTTTTGCCACTCCACTGTAGGAAACACTACCATTTTTATTGAATTGCACACAGCACATGCACGTTGTGAGCAGATTCTTGTATATTCACTTGTGCTCATTTGCCTTCTTGTCCACACCTGATACTGGGCTCAACTAGGCTGTTGATTGTAATACATGAAGGTCAGCTTCCAGTATATGCTTTACTCTATCCTCGTTCTTGCATCATGCTGTGGGGGTGTTTTTCAGCTGCAGGGACAGGACGACTGGTTGCAACTGAGGGAAAGATGAATGCGGCCAAGTACAGGGATATCCTGGACGAAAACCTTCTCCGGAGTGCCCAGAACCTCAGACTGGGCCGAAGGTTTACCTTCCAACAAGACAATGACCCTAAGCACACAGCTAAAATAACGAAGGAGTGGCTTCACAACAACTCTGTGACTGTTCTTGAATGGCCCTGCCAGAGCCCTGACTTAAACCCAATTGAGCATCTCTGGAGAGGCCTAAAAATGGCTGTCCACCAACGTTTACCATCCAACCTGACAGAACTGGAGAGGATCTGCAAGGAGGAATAGCAGAGGATTCCCAAATCTAGGTGTGAAAAACTTGTTGCATCTTTCCTAAAAAGACTCATGGCTGTATTAGATCAAAAGGGTGCTTCTACTAAATACTGAGCAAAGGGTCTGAATACTTAGGATCATGTGATATTTCAGTTTTTCTTTTTTAATAAGTCTGTAAAAATCTCAACAATTCTGTGTTTTTCGGTCAATATGGGGGGCTGTGTGTACATTAATGAGGAAAAAAATGAACTTTTGGATTTTAGCAAATGGCTGCAATATAACAAAGAGTGAAAAATTTAAGGGGGTCTGAATACTTTCCGTCCCCACTATATATGTGTTCCTCTTAGTTATTTACCCACGACCATCCTTCCAAATAAGAATGGGGAGAAATCCTGATAGCTGCACTTCGAAAGAGCACCATCTTTAATGATGCATATAAAACAGCAACCGAACTCCGTGTGGCGAAACGCGTTGTCTTTACTCTGTTCTCCCACAGGGTTCGTTTGCTGTTTTATATGCATAAATAAATATGGTCCTATTTTGGAGTGCAGCCGTCAGGATTTCTCCTCATTCATACTGTTCAGCGTTACGAGCTGGGCTTTGCACCTGAGCGGGAGGTGTGGGGGATCCTGGTGAGCAGACTGACCTGGAGCAGCATTACTTTGTTCATAAGTATTGCATTCTACCAAACAACTGCCCCATCTAACTTCAGTAGAGTCATTCTCCGGAACACTGCCATTCAGATGACTCCCTTACCTAACCTTTGACCTGGATATGTTTGCATGTCAGTGACCAACTACACTAACACTAGCTTCATACACAACTGTTGACTGAAGGTGACTAATGTTTTGACATATGGGCTACTCCAACTCATTCCCAGCGCTCATTTGTCACTCAGCCCCTGTCCACACAGCATGTCATTTATACTTACTTGCTGATGTATTCTCCAGTTAGGATAATGCCGCACGTCTGACACTTGAAGCAGCTGACGTGCCACTGTTTTTCCAACGCCAGTAATGACTGTCCGTGCTTAATCTCCTCCTTGCAGCCCGCACAGTCTGAGTAATAAAAGTGAATAGCATCATTACAAAACTGTCTCTCTACAGCATCCAGCTCCAAGGTGCATAAAAAGTGAACAGCTTTGATTAATGTGAAGCACCTTGAACTACTGTATCATGCAAGCTTTAATTATTAACATTTGTAAACCCATCACTGCCTTTGTTAAAAGACCACTTTTTTTTTTTAATGCAGAATTGTGGGTGCTGGGAGACCTCTGACAATGATGTATTATTCCTCCACTCTGCACTCCTTCTCCGAGCTGCAAAGTGACACTAGTGTTATGATAATAAATGATTCCGGTAAAAGCCTTCCCTGTTCTGCATTCATATAGTAAAATCTTGCCTTATACTTAGTGCAGAGTGCGGATGGCGATGTGGATAAAAGACACGCTATTGTAGCCAATGTGTATTGTACAGAGGAAAAGTAAATTATCAGTGGACACACGTACACATACAATATACTGAATACAGCTTCCACCACTGCATGACTATCAGCTTAGACCAGATTTACCATTAGGAACAGCCGCCTCTTGGCTAGACGTATCAAAGAATGACAGCAGTTTTTTCTTTTTTTTTTTTTTTTTATGCCAGTAAAGTCGTGGTAAACATATTTATTTGATGTAATAACAAAATCAAGTAAAAAAGTTATCTCACATAAGTTAAAGTGGAATACACTTCATTGTTTGCTGCAGTAGCTTTGTTTTCTCAGTGAAGATGATATGATATTCTCAAGCAGTTTCACCAATTCCACCAAGCACTTTTAAGTGTTACTAAACCCACAAGAGTAAAATCAGTCTGTATATGCGGTAAATCATGCTTGTTATACTCACTGTGGAATCTAACGGATTAAACCTCTGCATTGTGTAAAAAGGCTGTTTGATCCAGTCTTCTCTGATCCTCCCCTTCTTGCACAGTCCCCAATCTATCTGCCGATAGAACAGAGCCTTGGGGGGCAAGCTGCACATGCTCAGTTTGGTGTGTATTGCTACAGAGTTTTTTTTTCTTTTTTTGAGAGTGCATGTGATCAGCACAGGGCCAATCAGCACTGTCCAGACAAAGGGTCAGGGGTCCTGCAGCCTCATAGGACAATCAGAGGGGAATAAAAACTCATCCTACAAGCTTTAACCAGTGCTCTGCTGGACACTAATAGAAGTCGCAAGACTGCTATATACTGCTAATGAGAAAAGGTAGTTAGCCATTTATATTTACTAAAATAATTGCATTTCCATGTTCTGTGTACTTTGGGAGACCAGATATAGTGAATACAGGGTCCTAGGTGTAGTAAGACTTTAACCAATGACCAATGGCAAGTCATAGTGAGTGCGGTGTTATGTTTCAATTCATGCAGACTTGAGAAGGACTAATCTATAACTTTGGGGGTGTGCTAAATTTAATCTGAATTAAAGTGTATGTAAACCCCTGACAATTAACTGCTCTTATATGCTCCCTTTTAGTCTGTTAAATATACCTTTGGAAGCATTTGTTACATCTGTTTATAAATGCAAAAGCCCTGCAAATCATGCCAGAAAATCATAGCTCCCAACTGTCCCTGATTTGGAGGGACTGTCCCTGATTTGGAGCAATGTCCCTCTGTCCCTCATTCCTCATTTGTCCCTCATTTTGGTCTGATCTATATAGATATATATAAAATGCACTTTTTATCTATCAAATAGTGTTTTCCAGCGCTAAACCTTTTGTCTGATTTCTAAATTGCCGCATTTGTAAATGCCAAAAGCCAATAAAAAGGAATAGTAGTGGTCAAAAAAGCACTTGCGGGTTTAACCAATCTTGTTTTTTTTTGTACAATTCTCAAGGGGCAAGGGGTGTGTCCTATGCCTGTATGCTTTTGCCGATAGGTGTCCCTCATTCCCATCTAAAAAAGTTGGGAGGTATGAGAAAACATATGAGTTGATAGCTTCCTGTGCATTCAAATTGTGATGCACTGTTATCAGCTGCACTGCTCCCACTTTTCTCTGAGGAATAAAGAATACCTCCCCCTATGTTGTGGACATAAGGTGAGGGGGATATGTCCTGCCCAAAGATAAAAATGCTGCTCCTTCATACAATATGATACAGATAGAATATGATTTGAGTGTTGCCACCTGCCACACAAGGACATGAAGTGTATTACTGACAGGATCATCAGGTAAAACTAAAGGACAACAAAATCCTGAAAAAGGAAAACTACCGCAGCCACCACCTCTAAGGACTGGTAAAATGAAATATATTAAATCTTTCTTCTTAGGTTTAGTTCACTTTAAAGCTTAAGTTTACCTAAAAATGAAAAAGTAGCACAAGTGACATTATTTACCTTCAGTAAGATATGTTCCTTGTGCTGCTGCATCCTCCTTTCTCTGAAATCTTCCTCCTTTGATGCACCCCCCTGCTCCTGTAATCATTTGGTGCATTCAAATAGAATAGAATAGAATAGAACTAAGAGAACTGTCACTTGTACTCATCAAGAATGCCTAAATATGCCCACCCTTTCTGCCCAGCTCCTCCATTCATAGAAGCTATTGCTACAGCTTCTATGAATGAAAAGGGATCTATGAATGGAGGGGGAGACCCTTTCAATCATCTGCTCATCCTCCATTCATAGATCGTGTTTCATTCATAGAAGCTATAGTACCGGCTTCTATGAATTGCGCAGCTTGGGAAAAAAGGCCAGGCAGAGTCGGCTGTCTTGATGAGTGCTTGTTACAGCCCTTTAGTTCGGTTAACCCCAGCCACACCAGAAGATTACAGTGACTGGGGTGCGGGAGCATGGGAGGAGGAAGATTTCAGCAAAAGAAGGACACAGCAGCACAAGGGACATCTCACTGAAGGTAAGTAATGACCCTTGTGCTGATTTTTATTTATTTATTTTTTTGTTTTAGGTAAACTTTGGCTTTAAGACTATGATTCAATCAACTCAATGTTCTCTAATATGACTTTGTTATTACTGCATCCTTGGCAGAAGCAGCAGCACCAGAAAACATTTCATTTTTTAAAAAATCTTAGTAGACATGACATGACTAATGGAATAAAAGTCTCTAAAAATATAGGCACCACTGATAAAACATAGCTTCCATAGGGGAAGGGAGTGTTTATGGCTAATACTAAATATATGGTTTACATTTTGTCAACTGATCCTGCTTGGTAATTCTGAGGTTTTTTTTAATTTTGGATAGTTTCATCTATAGAAGCAGCAATGATGGGAAGCAATGTGGCGCCCCCTGGTGTTCTGACACTATATGGTTAGTTGTAGGTATCATTCTTTGCTGGTAAACTTTTTTTTGCATAAATATTTTATTAAAAGTTTTAAAGAACGATACAGAGTATTATAGTCAAAAAGGAAAAACTGTTCCAGTTGCAGCACATCATGCCTTAGTATACACATCACAAAAAACGATGGAGATTACAAGGCATACATAGTAATCAGTATTCATATAGTGAAGAATGCCGTTATCTCTCCATTAACATTGTAACCGATATTATTCCCCATGTTGGTAGTCTACTCAGCTAGGAACCCATCAGGGCCAACCGAAAATGCAAGGTCTGCAGAACTAATTGTATTCTTAATCGTTCAGGCAGTTACTGGTGGTATGAGGGTCTGAGCTGACTACCGCAGCCAGTCCCAAACCCCACTACTTCTATATACTAGAACTTAGGCCCCTTTCACACTGGGGCAGTTTGCAGGCGTTATTGCTCTAAAAATAGCGCCTACAAACTGACCTAAAACTGCCACTGCTGTTTCTCCAGTGTGAAAGCCCGAGGGCTTTCACACTGAAGCGGTGCGCTGGCAAGAGAGAAAAAAACCTCCTGCAAACAGCATCTTTGGAGCGGTGAAGGAGCGGTGTATTCACCGCTCCTAAACCACTCCTGCCCATTGAAATCAATGGGGCAGCGCGGCTATACCGCCGCTATGCGAGCGGTTTTAACCCTTTTTCTTCCGCCAGCGGGGGGTTAAAACTGCACCGCTAGCGGCCGAATACCGCCGCTAAAATGACGGTAAAGCGGCGCTAAAAATAGTGCCATTTTACCGCCGACGCCCCCACCTCCCCAGTGTGAAAGGGGCCTTAGGTAAAGGGGGAAAAGAAGAGAAAAAAAAGAAAGGGCAAGGAGGGGAGGAACCACACACAAAAGAGAACAGACAGAGATGGGGTGGGATAACCACCAACTACCCCCTCCATCTACTGCTACCCTGTTTCCCTGAAAATAAGACCTAGCGTGATTGTCGGTGATGGCTGCAATTTAAGCCCTACTCCCCAAATAAGCCCTAGTTAAAGTCCTTGTAGGTCTTATTTTCAGGGTAGGGCTTATTTTCGGGGAAACAGGGTAGGGCTTATTTGGGGGGTAGGGCTTATATTGCAGCCATCACTGACAATCACGCTAGGTCTTATTTTCGGGGAAACAGGGTAGCTAGAATATATGTCTTACAAGGTCCACCATGTTCACCAGATGCTCCAGACGTAACATCAGGAACAATTGTTTTGAATCAAATCCTGATACAGTTGAGAATTTCTATAAGTGATCCAAGGCTCCCATATAGCCGAGAAGCTAGAAATTCTATCTTGTGAGGTGTATATCAGCTCCTCCATTGCCGCTATACGGTTGATACGTAATGCCCATTCTTTGATTGAGGGAGGCAATGAAGACCTCCAATGTACCTGTACACACAGCCTAGCAGCGTTAATCATATGCATAGCTACCAATTTATAATATCTTGTTTTGGGTATTTTAGAGGGGTGAAGGAGGTACTGTGCTGGCGAAAACACAAATGGGAGCAAAGAGATGGCCGTCGTCACTTCATGTACCTTATGCCAATAGGGCTGAAGCAGTGTTCACGTCCACCAAATGTGGAGAAAAGCACCTATTTCCTTATCACATCTCCAACAATGATCTGGCACGGTCAGAAAAATCTTGTGAAGCAGCTCTGGTGTTTTATACCATTGTGTTTTAAGTTTATACCCATTTTCCTGCGTGTTCATATTCAGGGATCCCTTGTGGGTAAACAAGTGAATGCGGTCCTAGCTAATTTCCTCTATTTCCGTGTCTAATACGGATTCCCAGAATGCATGATCCGAGCTTAACAAAGCGTACGGTTCCCCAAACATGGGGGCGTATAACGCTGAGATCACATGACTCTGGGGCGATGAGCTAGAACACAGTGATTCAAAAACTGTAGGTGCTTTCGTGTAACGTTCTCTGTTCGCCGGATCATCTAGAAATGTTTTAGTTGGATATAGGACCAAAAAGGGAAAGATTTAGTGTTGGATAAGGCTGCAAGCTCTTGCTGCCGGACAAACTTGCCCCTGCGAAAGAAATGTTTCGCTTGCATCTCAGCATATGCCCATTCCTTTGAGAGGTAGGTTTTAGCCAAACCTGCAGGAAAGTCTTGATTACATCTAATAGGGGTAATCGAGCATGGCATGGCCGAGGGTAGGTGGTACCTGCTCTTTGGAGAACCAGGGAATCGAGCAAAGCTCAGATTCTGCAATCAATCGCTCAAGATTCACCCAGCCCTTGTAATGAAAATTAATCCTCCAATCTACAACCCTAGTCATATGGATTGCCCAATAATAACGCTGTAGATCAGGAATTCTGTCCTTATATTTCAGTAATACCAGCTTCGCCCACCGATTTAGTCCCCGACAGGAAGGCCCTACACATTTTCTTGTAGGCCACAAAAAAGGAGGGCGGTATGCGGATCGGAATAGTCTGTAGTTTGTACAATAGGCGGGAAGAACTGCCATCTTTAGGATAGAGACTCTTTCAAACCAAGAAAGATCTTGTTGGATAACCTTAAAAGGAAAATTTTTCTGGCATTGTTGTACTAGGTTGACCGTTAAAGTGATATTCAGTGCAAATGATTTTGAGTAGTTAAATTTTAAATTTGAAATAAGTTTAAATTGCTCTAGATTTGGCATAAGAATCGGCATAAGGTTGGGTAGGGATGTCAGCGGTGATGAAAGAAAACTAAAGATATCATCCGCAAAGGCAACAATCTTATACTCCCTTTGGTGGACTTCAATACCTTTTATATTCGGGTTGACCCGGATGCAATGTAGAAGAGGTTCCAATGTAAGGATAAAAAGTAGGGGTGAAAGAGGACAGCACTGTCTAATTCCATTATGGATGGGGAAGGCATCCAACAAGCGGCCATTGACTTTGACTCTAGCTTTTGGATTGACATAAAGGGACCCAATGAAGGCACGCATACAGCTCCCTAATCCAAGAGCCTCCAAAACCGCATCCATATAGTCCCAGGCCACTTGATCGAATGCCTTCTCTGCATCCATTGCCAGAAAAAACCCTTCCCGACAGGTGAGCCAGTAATGTAAGTTCAGGACTTTAATGGTGCTGTCTCTGGCCTCCCTGCCAGGGACAAAGCCTACCTGATCAAGGCCCACCCAGGCGGGTACATGATAGGCTAAGCGAATCTTAGAGAATAGTTTTATGTCCACGTTCAGAAGCAAAATCGGACGAGAGTTGGATACATTGTTGGGGTCTTTATTTTCCTTAGGGATCACCAAGATATAGGCCTCTAACAAGGTTCCAGAAGGGCCAGGGGTAGTAGATAACGTGTTAAAGGCTTAAAGGAAACGTGGATCCAGGAGGTCAGCAAAGCATTTATAATATTGTGCTGAAAAGCCATCTGGCCCCGGGCTCTTGCCAGGCTTCGTGGCCTTCAGGGCTTCTTCCCATTCCTCTGAGGACAACAGGGCTTCCAAAGCAGTCCAGTCGCTTGTAGATAAAGCGCTAGTGCTATATTTGCTAAGAAAGTCTTGTATCAGTTCTGAGCGAGCCCCATTTTCTGCAGGATTATATTAATTTGCGTTAAGATTATATAGTTTGCTGTAAAAGCAGAGGAACTGTTGAGCAATGTCCTCATTTTTGGAGTAGGTTGTCCCAGACTCATCAGTCACATGATCGACTGTGGAGGCGAGGGTGCCTTGCTCATAGAACAATTTTTGCGATAGTACGTGACGTCTCCTTGCCCTTTTAAAGAGTTCCTCTAACAAAAGTGATTGTGTATCTGCTAATTCTTTTGCTACTTGGTTAGCTAGGGAACATTAATGCTGAGCTTCCAGCTTAGTTATCTTATCCGAAAGGGTCAACACTAAAGCTTAGTGTTCCTTTTTTTTCCTAGCCGCTATAGCAAGCAGGTGTTCCCGTACCATGCACTTATGTGCCTCCCATTGATTCATGGGAGATACATCTGGCGTGTCATTATGGCGGAAGTAATCACTGAGCATCTGTCTGATGGTTTCCACTTCTCCAGGATAAGCTAGAAGGGAAGCATCTAATCTCCACAGTTTAGTAGACATCTCCCTCTGAGGGAATCGTAAGGTTAACGTAATTGGGTGATGGTCAGAGAGCACCGTGTTTTCAATGGTAGCATCATAAAGGTAGGACAGGTCTGCCTGATGTATAAAGAGATAGTCCAGTCTCGAATAGCGATTATGCGGAGATGGAAAAAAGGTATAATCCTTCTCTTGAGGATTAAGAGTGCGCCAGGTGTCATGTAACGTGAGAGAAGCTAATTGAAGTTTCACTTGACACAGGGCAGAGAATGGGAATGAGGAGGTACCAGTGGAGGTATCCAAAAATGGATCTAGAGCCATATTAACGCCTCCACCCCAGGATTAACAGGCCCGTCTGAAAGGAAGCAAGTTTCAAAAGAGTATCTTTTATAAAGGTTACTCTTTTGGAGTTGGGACAATATAAATTTGCCAGTGTCACTGGTCTATCTTTCCAGGTTCCTTTCAAAAAGAGAAATTTGCCTTCAGGGTCTAGCATTTGGTCAGTAAGGTGAAACATAAACGACTTAGTCATCAAAATGGAAACCCCCTTAGTTTTAGAGTCAGCACAGGGCGCATGATAGACTTCAGGAAAACGTCTATCAGTTTGGAATGGGTCTCTTGTAGAAAGACAATTTGGGCTCTGTGACGGTGTGCTTCAGCCACAACACTGCTACGCTTTTCCGAAACATTGAAGCCTTTAGCATTTAAGAAGTACACCTTGAGGGATAGAGGAGCTGAGGAATGCACCGTATCAGACATGCCTCCAGAATTGGGAGTGTGGCATCTACCCAACTTCTCTCTGCTGGTGGACACAAGAACCTACATCTATAGATATATCTATATCCACACTGAAGCAGGAAGCAATATACATTGAATGGAACCACCATGGGATTTACTCTGAACACATTGTGACATTAGGTGTGGCATGGGTGTATGAAGATCCCTATTCCCCATTCCATAAGGAAGAGAAAGATTGAAGCTTACCAGCACACAGGTAATGGTAATTGTTCCGGATGGATGCCTTTTGAAAGTGATCGGGTGACACAGGTGGAAATTAGGTGGTGAAGGGGACACCAACCGCTTGGATCATCGGATCATCTACATGCTCATTACCCCTGCAGGGGTTGGGCACTCTGGTGAGTGGGGGCACTAGAGGGGACTCCACACGGGACAACATATACTCATTGGGACAGACCTATCCACAACCTTTGAAGATATATCAGCTGGCTGCATAAGAACTGTTTTTTATTCACGGATATAATAACTTTTTATATATTTTTTAATAATTGATCTGGTTGCTTGGACTCTCATTTTCTTTTTGGTTTTTTCACCTTTTTGTTTTTTGTGCACTTAGATTGTCTGCACATCACATGCCGATTATTATACATATTTCCACATTTTTTATATATATTCTTACATTTTTTCACATATAAATTTTCCAACACGATTCAGCTTTACCAGTACACATATTTATTTCCAGTGGGCAACACGGTGTTTTGCCCTCTTTTTTAGGTATATCCACTCATATCTTTCATTGCACACATACATTTTTTTTTTTTTTTTTTATATACACCTGATTGATCATTCACCTTTGTTAATGCTTGGTGTTTTATTTACCAATTTTATTTTGTGATAACAACTTTTGCAACTTAGGTATTCTGCACATCCTTTGACCATTCTTAGCACATATATCCATTTTTTAACAATTATTTACATTGTGTTACACGTTTTATCCACCCAACATTGAGGGGTTATGTTTTCCTTTTGTTAGCAGTTTGTATAGTTTATTGATTTATTCATTATCATTCTCTATCAGTGAACAGCGCCAATCCCCTATTTCTTTAGACTACACCGTATCAGACATGGTTGAACACTGTTATTGCGTGCGGATGGCACCCGTAAATCATAGATAGTCCTGCTGGCCTACCTAATTGGGAAAACTATGGGGTAGTGGGATAAGGAAAAAACTGATCTGGTTAATTTCAAAGGGGAACCTACCTTCTTGAGGTGGGGAAGAAGTCTAATACCAGGGTAGAAATACACACCCTACCACCCAGAGACTTCTGAACTCAAGTTCATATATTATGGGACAAACCTTAGCCATACGCACCAGAGAGTGACAGATGGGGCCCACCCAAAGTAGTTAAGAACAGGCTCCATCTGAAACCCTCACTGCTTCAAGCCCAGGGCTCAAAGAAGTAAAAAAAAGCATGTGTCAAATCAGCAAAAAGATAAGTGCTACCACTGGTTTGTGCACTGCGCTGTTTGATAGGACCACATTCAACTGGCATAGGTCCAGGGAACAGAAACCCCCGCTACCAGCACAGTGCCATTGTGCGCACCCCGAACCCAGATAGATAGAAAGACTATGCCGCTAGAATATAGTAATAGAACATTCATTACATAAATCAAACATGAGAAAAAGCAACACACAGTCTAGGAGCCCCCACTTAGCGTACTGTACCTTATACATCACTCAGCATAGGGTAGAGGGCCGCGCCCAAAAAACCCAAAAAAGAGAGAGGTGCTTGAGTAAGCTGATGACTAGATAACTGAGACCTGCACCCCCTGAGGTCTGAGATATGGAGACCCCAGAGGGGCATGACCTTAACGGCAATCGAAAACAGATCCCAATATTATAGCACAAGATGGGACATTAATGCCAGGGTACAATCTATAGCATTGTAATAGGACACTCGAGTCTCACAGGCTCAATGAAAAACCCCTGAGACCCGACAAATGGGAAAAACAAAAACAAAACATAAACATACTAACATAACAAAACACCGAAACCAAAGGTACCCCTACTGTGTTAGCTACCAAGTACTCTACTTCTCGCCTGAATGATCCGTGACTCTTTTATAGTAGAGAGCAGGGGAAAAAGCAGGACTTCTGTTTGTGTGTTCACACAGCCCATGTCTAGTATCTTCCAGGTGTCTCAGAGTGACAAGTTGGGGAGAACACACATCTGCCATAAGTTCAACTGTGGCTTCGGTCATTGCACTCTCCTTTGGAACATAACCGGAGCATTACATGTGACAAGCAGAGCTTCGAAGCCCTAAGAAAAGAAGCGCACCTCTGCTCTTTTTTGGCACAAAGCCCCGCAATGAGTACACCTGTCAGCTCACCGGATACCAATGATATTTCAGCTCACCGTGAGCATGACCCCCCCCCAGGCTCGTTAGGGTTAACTGAGATCCCAAGTGCAAGAAGATGCGAGCCACAAAGCATTTTAGGGAAAACTTTAGGTGGAGCCTTCACGGACTGATAACCATGGTGTAACAGCTGACCATGGGCTAAAGGTCAATAATAGCATAATTAACCATAAACAATAATTATAGATCCCCTGAATCAGGGGGGAAGATGTAAAAGGAGCACAAGTCTGCTCACTAAGCTGTCAGTTGTATATATCTGTTCTGCGGTAGACGGACGATGGAGAAAGTCGAGGGCTGTCATCAGTTTCCATGTCTCCATGAATTCTTGATGGAGAGGTGGTTGAGGGTCTAGGACACCTTTGTCTGCTTCTTTGCAACTGAGTAGCGGCATCAGGCTGAGTAGTGATCCAGGGATCTGGCTGCAGGAATGCACAATACCAGTCCAGGACTACGGGATGCCTAGGGTGTCACAAAAAGGCTGTAGGTCTGCCGGTGTTATCAGCAACGCCGTGCGATTACCAGCAGTAGGCAGGAGGGGAATTACCACCGTTAGGTAATGCGTCTGTTCCGGAGTACATGAAGAAGCGCACGTAGGTCTCTCCTGTGCTGGAGGGTAATGGCCGAAAGACCCTGAATGCGTGCCCCCTCGTGTTCCAAGTGGTCATGGTTGCATGCTAGTATGTCCTCCTTCTGGTTAAAGTTGACCAGACAGCACATAGCACCTCTGGGTGGATCAGTGTCCCTACCCCTCGGTCGGAGCGCACTGTTGCACCTTTCCATTTCAGCAGGGGCATCAGGTTGTCTACCCAGTAAGGTGTTAAAAATGGCCCTTCCACTGATTCCGGTATTCCTCTAACACATAAGTTGCACCTGCAGCTTCTATTGTCTAGGTCTTCCATGTGTTGATGCATGTCTATCAGGTGCTGAGAATGAACACTGCTGACTCTTTGGACTTGCTGGATGGCCGCCTCATGTGTCATGGCCGCTAACTTCACATGCTCCAAATGAGAGGCTGCTCTAATGTCAGTTTTTAGGTCCAAGATTGCAGTGGACAAGGTGTTCTTAATGTCCAACCTGCTGGAGATCGGATAGACACAAGAGGGGAGAGGAGGGTGAGGTAAGCATACCTGCCGCCGAGGCGCATGGGAAGTCAGCGGTGGTGGCATAACTCACCACACTCCAGTCCGAGGCTTGAGATGCGGCCTGTGGATCAGTGTGCTGAGTGCGGAACATCGCCGGTATCTTAAGCCTATGTGTTTCTTCTTTTAGCTGGGCCCATTTGTTCCTCCTGCTGTCACCAAATTACCATCCACTTGGCCATTTTCCTTTTGGGCCCCTCTGCCATCCTTAGAACCAAGAAAACGTTATTTTTCTGTTGTTGTCTGTTTATGTGAATCTGTCTGTGTAAGATTAGGTAAGCACATGTGAGTTTTGTTACAGATATTTATATTTTAACTCTGTAATAATGAAGTTGGCTCTCTTAACTGATTATATCAGTTTCTACAGCTCAATCTACATTAGCGATACTTCCCCCTGAAGAAGCCCTTGTGAAACATGTGGGGAAAACAACAACAAAGATAACAAAGAGATCCTTTTGATGTAAAATTGTTTTTTAATTGATGCTTTTTAACATTGTATACCAATAAAAGTGTGATTTCTTTACATATATGCTCTTTTTTGAACTAGTTATTGCACCTTCAAAATTCCACAACTTTTAAATAAGGTTTGGTGTATCTTTAAAATGCAGTGCCTATTCAATATAATTAACCTATCTACTATCCACACACTGTTTCACAGCTTCCAGAAGCTTTATTTTAGAAGATAGTATAGCAGCCAATTAAATAATTCTTTTTACCAGCTTACATGCAGTGATTCTAATAAAAGCTGACTTCTAATTGGACATTATGAACTTCCCTTTTATTGAATGTAACACATTAGTCTTCTATTTAAAAAGACAGAAAGTAATTAACAATTATTTGTCACTGTTCCGGCTACTGCACATCAATAAAAGGTAAATTTCAAACCATTCCTAAGGGCTATGGCACAATGCTGGCTTGTTAAAAAAGACAGTGTTATTCCCATTATGATGTACCCTGAAATTTTTTTGGATAGAAATCTCCTGCAGAAAAAAAGCAACTCTTTTTGACAAGATAATGAAATCTCATCTCTCCTCTCACTTCCTCTCAAAGTGTGCTCATAAACCTGACTGCCCCAGGTTTTCTGTCTCCGGTCTCAAGAAGGCAATGAGCAATTCCATGTAACTAACAGCCATGAAAGTCTTACAGATCAGTTTATATATTAGGTTTCTGCACTCTACAGACTGACACAAGAAATGAACTCAGTATTAAAAGCAAACTGGAATAGAAAATTCAAGTATAATCTGAACTGCAAAACAGATGCTGTAATATAGGAAAACAGTAACACTTTCTCTCTTTTGCCTAAATATGAATTGCCATCGCAATAGCTATTTCTTTGCACTGCATGATACATTCAGAGCCAATCAATTCTTCGATACAGACTGGGAAAATTCTGCAAGGTTAAAGTGTTACTAAACCCACAACAGTAAAATCAGTCTGTATATGCAGTAAAGCATGCTTGTTATACTCACTGTGGAGCAAACCAATGAAAAGCAAGGTGCTAACACGTATGTGATAATTGCATATGAACAAAGGATAAAAAACAATTCAAATATACTTGAGAGTCCAAAGGTGAAGAGAAAATTATGTTAATTATAAGACTTAATAATAAATATTGCACAGTCCGAAACATTATCCTAAATCTTGCTGGAGAAAGCTCCAATCACAATGCTCCTGGTCTTAAAGGTACTTCAGATACTCCTCATATACTGTAAGTGCTCCACCACAAAGTGTACAAAATGCACGCTTACCAACAGCATCTATGATATGTGCCTTTGGTGTCATAGGGTACAACCTCCCTTTTGCACGTTGTTTTCACATTGATCCACCTTAAGAATGGTATATGGGAAATTACCACCAGCTGATCTCCTCAAACAAATCAATAATCGAGACTCAGAGAGAGATAATAATCCAGGACAGTGTGATATAGTTTTATTAAAAGTCAAAACATGGATAAAAATATAAATTTGCACTCACATTTAAAGGTGCTATAGTCAGCACCAACACAACCAGCCTGTTCGATTGTCCTGCACAACGCTCGATCATAGCCGGTGTGCATTCCAAAAGGCCAAATGTTCAAACCAGATAAAAAAACGGAAATTATGTCACATATGGTGGATGCGCAGCCTCAATGCATTTCACTTGTCAGCATCGTCAGGAAGCTTATTGTCAGGTCACCTTGAGGCTAGGTGACAGATGCACACCGTTGGGATCAGGAGTGCACCGCAAGGTAGTGGACCCTACGGCTGACTGCTGCGGATGGGAGTCAGGGTGGTAAGGAAGGCAGGGCCGCTGAAACATCAACACGGATCCCACCGGGGTTAGAGCGTAAGATTCCCTAGGGGGAGGAGTCTAAGAGCCAGCAGGTATTCACCAGAGCCTCTAGTGGTGAGGATGGACTGGGCTGCAACTGGCTCCAGGTCGCGACCCCCAGGGTTTCCCAGCTCACACCCACAGTAGGCAACAGGAGGATAGAGATAGTAAGGGAATAAGTCAAGGTCGGGGCCACAAGCAGACAAGGACAACACAGTTCACGCCAAAGGTTCAGGGTCACAGGCAAACAGGCATAGTCGGGGACACGCCAAAGGTCAGGGTCACGAGCAGACAGGAATAGTTGAGAACACGCCAAGGTCGGTAACAGAAACAAACATAGAGCACACGGCAGGCAGGAAACAGTAAGCCAAACACACAAAGGTTGATCAGCAGGGCTGGCCTGCAGTGCACAGGTTAATATAGGGTTCCCTGATAGGAGCTGGGGTGGAGCCATGCTAGAGAGATGGAGAGATTATGAAAGCAGTCAGGTGAGAGTCAGCTGGTCTCTAGAGATGAACACATTGAGACAGGTAAGCTGACAGACAAAATTCTATAGCCTAACCATGACACTTATTGAGGCTGCGCGTCCTGATTTTTTTTTATTATCGAAGGAAAACTGGTCCAAAGTAGTAAAAAAATAAAAAAAACATTTTATTCACTTTATTTAGTATATTTCTTGCTACTATCATAACCTTCCATCAAAGAACAACCCAAATTAAATTCTCCAGCTTCTGACGATCCAGCAATACCACGTATGTGTATGTTAGTTGTTGTTTGTACCCGTAGTACAGCCCAAAAACAATAGTACCCCTTTTGTTTTGTTTTTATCTTACCTTAAACCGCAGCCCAACTGTTTCATTTTACTGCCAACCCCCCCCCCCCCCCCCCCGGCCTCCCGAGTGAAAGAGGCCTAAGACTGGAAGTGTGTTGCTAACTGGATCACCAGGTGGAAATAAAGAAAAAATAAATCAAAAAAGAACACAAATGCAGCCACCCCTTTAAGGATTGGTAAACTGCAATATATTACATTGTCGTTTTTGGTGTTTAATACCACTTTAATGTGAGACCAAACCTAGGTTTTAGAGAGGAGGTTCTAGGTCCAGGCATAGCAGCCTTCGGCATATACAGTAAAAGCAAGGCTAAAGTCTACAACCACAAGGATATTACAGGATCCAGTGCCCTCATTGTAAAAGAAGTCCAGTGCATTTCATATTCAATGCCAAGAGATGTGTACAATAGTGAATCTATCTAGAAATACAGCAATGAAGGCAGAGATAGAGGAAAGAAATGAATTTCCTTGGAATTTATGTGTCCTGTCTCCTGCATTTCTCTAAGGCACAATCCTGAGCTGTCAATACTTCTTTCCTGTAACACTTGCAGACAGGACAGGAAGAAAGGCTTCAATTCTTGGTATGTAAGTTGAGCAGAGTGCCTTTATCATCCATTGTTCCACAACATTACATGACAAGGGCAGGGGAAGCAGCAGACAATGGGATGAAATGCAATGCCAAAGAAATAAACATATGCATTTAATCCTCCCTTTTGTAGGCCGGAATCTGAAAAGATTACCAATGTGCTGTGTTAAATAACATATTTGCTATGTTCCTAGATACTGTTAAAGCTTATTTCTATAATCTCCCCTTCTGAAAAGCTGATTCGATATTACAGTTTATATTTGGCTGTGTGAACTATGTTCAAATACATATACAATGCAGCCAGGCTGCCAGTTAACCCTTTCATTTGAATGTGTCAGGAGAAAGGTAGTGGCTGCTGTCCATGGTGCTGAACCCTCTCTACTAAGGTTTAGGCTGGACAGTGCCCACCTGGATCAGTTATGCACTAGAAATCTGAATGAAACAGATCTAAATTATTATTATTAAAGGTACTATTATTATTATTATAGGTACTTATATAGCGCTGTCAATTGACACAGCGCTTTACACATATAGATTGTATATTCACATCAGTCCCTACACTCAAGGAGCTTACAATCTAAGGTCCTTAACTCACATTCCTTCATACATACAGTACACATACTGGGGCCAATGTAGATAGGAGCCAGCTAACCTACCAGCATGTGACACAGCCTCTGCAGCTTACACATGTATTTGCAAATGTGTGCAAACCAAACCCCTGTTTTTAACGCAAACTTTTAGACAGGGCAATTCAGTTTGTTGCAGGCTGGCTGGTAAGTTGAGCTGGGAAATTTTCTTTGTTTTTGTTTGGCATGCATCACTCTTTCATGTGCTCCTTGCTATTAAGGCCAGTTGTTGGTTGAGGCAGTTGCCGTTTGTTTGTACCGTTGGTTATTTAGTGAGGGGGCACACTGGACACCTTCACTGCCATTCAGCTATTTGCTGGGTGTCCAGTGTGCCCCTGCGTCTTTAAGGAGGTGTGGGCTCCCTCCAGGCATACCTGCCCTCAATCTATTCATTATTATATATGTGCTCCTACTATGGAGGCTCTCAAAATTTATAGAGTTAGGACTGCAGATAACACTGGGGTGCTGTGACATAGCTTCTGCAGCTTACAGATGTTTTTGCAAATGTGTGCAAGCTAAACCCCTGTTTTGAACATGAACTGTTAGACAGGACACTTTGGCTGGCCGGTAAGTTGAGCTGTGAATTTTTCTTTGCTGTTGTACATTCATTTCGGTCCCTGCCCTCAAGAAGATTACAATCTAAAGTCCCTAAATCTCATTCATACATACATGTCTTTGGATTGTGGGAGGAAACCCACGCAGGCACAGGGAGAACATGCAAACTGCAGGTGGGTAGTGCTGTTGTGGGGATTTGAACCAACTATGCTGGTGCTACCAGGCAGAAACACTAACCACTGTGCTACCTAAATTTCTCAGGACCACAATGTTAAATGCATACATGACCTGTGTAGATGGGCACTTCTGTAAAATACTGACTTTTTTCCTTCTAACCTAGAGGTGCTTTTCAAATACCTTTATTCAAACTCAAAACATAGCAGAGCAATGTGTTTGATCTGTTTTGCCTGAAATGAAAATACATTTCACTACTACCTGCTGCCTCCAAAGAAATATAATGTAAAGCTAAACAGGTCAAACACAGCCTCAGAACAGTCATCCACAAAACACAACTGAAGTAAAAAGGAATCTGCTGACCTGCGTTTGATGTGTGTTTCAAATGCAGGAAAACAACATCCACCAATATAAGTCCTAAAGCATCATGAATTATTAATTTAACCAATGCATTTATATAGCACCAACATACTGTATATATATATATATATATATATATATATATATATATATATATATATATATATATATATATTAGTGTTTTACACCCTACATGAAACCTTTCGTATCCGTGCCTGTCCAGGAAAAGCTTACAATCTAATGTCACATGATGCCAACACAAGCACAATTGGGTTAACTGCCAGCAGTAGGGTTGGACTTTGGCAGGGAACTTCAACAGCCTAGGAAATGCAAGCACAAATATTCTAGTATATATATAATATATATTTTATTTTATTTTTTTTATTTTTTTTGGGGGGGGGGGGTTACAATAGGATATAGATAAATCAGAATGAAAAAGGAAAATATATTATACTGTACATATTAACTTTATTCTAGTTTTCATTTTAAAAGTTACATTAGAAAAATTATAGCACAAAAGTTGCTATGGGTCAGCAACTCAATTTAATCATCTCTAGCATAAGATTGGATGAAATCTTCACCTTTTGCAACTTTTATAAAATACCCTCTATTTCCCAGAACTTTTATACCATAAGACGTTAGTAGCTAGTAAACGTGTCTCAAATCTAGAAAAATCAAAGAAGAAGTCTCACCAAAAAACTAGGGGACCAAGTGCATGTAGTACTTTGTGCCATTTTTATTCGTGCCATTTTATAGTCCCCACTGAAAGGCATTCAGGTGGAGGGGACATGTCAGGGGACTGCCAATAAAAATCCCACGGAGGGGACAGGAACAAACAGCCAGGAGCAACAGAACTCTGCTTGGGCTTCCTAAAAGTAATGCCCACAAATCAGGTTCCTGACAGGGGAGAAGCTGATGGGCAGTAATGGGAGAGGAACAGAATTGTATTTCTACACTAATCAATAAACCAGCAGTTAAGATGTATTTGCTCAGGGGACTTTTTTATTACACAAAGCACATTATGAAAAAATGCATTAGCAGAGGACACCTTCAGTGAATGTCAAAACACTCAGTAGAGCCAGAGCTTGACCCCACCCCCTCCCAAACGTCCTTTTTACTCCTTTAATGATCTAGTTAGCTTTACTGACAAATAGAGAGGATCAAAAGTTAGGGGGTGGGGTCAAACTAGAATTTTATGGAATAGGTCAAGTTTTACAATTTAGGTGTGCCTTTTATTTGGGCTTCTATATCTTTTCTATATCTTCACATCATTATGAATGGCAAAGCAGGAATAGTGGGAGGAGACACAACACCGGGACAGATTTCAGTTACACTAGCTTTGCTAAAGTCAGAGATAGCCTGGAAGTAGTGCAGGAGCTGTACTATACAGAGAGCGTGCGAGGAGCCAGTTTCATACATGTCCTGCAGCAACACTATCAAAAAAGGCACAATATACGTAAAGGTTTAATAGAAATGGCAAACTTAAATACTGAAAATAATGGTGCCTGAAGTTGGGCAATTCTGTGGGAGGCACATGAATAACATTTGCTGTCATACTTACGGCTTGGTCCATGAATCTTGATTGGCTTGTCGGAGACTAGAGACTGGGAACAATTTTGGCAAATACAGTCTTTGCCTCTGAACGTCACTTTGTCTCCAATTGGAAATGGTTTTCTGAGAGAAAGAAAGAAAATAAAGCAAATTCATAAACAAATTAGCATATGCATACACATATGTTTCAAGGAAACGTGTGTTCACAGAAATATGGGGGTTGCCACTTCGGAACTCATCATCTAAAAATGCTAGTTTCCTTGTTGTTCTCCTGACTCAAAGACTTTACTACTTTTTGAGCTCATAAGAATTTCTGACTTCAGTCTGTTTTGTAATCAGAGGATCAGTATGACTGCCAGGCACCCAGCATTTTCAGAAGCTGGTCAGCAATGGCTGTCCTGTGCATATACAGTACTGAATATCTTTCAGAGAGGGCTTCCCTTCAGTAAAAGAGACGTGTGGGATTTCAAAATAACATACATACTCAACTAGGTGAATGGTGTCCAATGCTACATCTGTTCCCTGTCACCTCTGCACTGAGAATGATCAAACAATGCTGATCAATCAGTGCGCAGTCTTCACTGAGCAGACTGTACTTTGCCTCTCCAATGCTAACTAGCGCACAGGGCTATGGAGGGGGCAGGAGTGGCTGTCTCAGCAGAGCCAGACGCCGCTTAGGCATTTCGGTGGATCCAGACATTAATGTCAGGATCTCTCCAGATCCTGGACTGGCCCTGTGATGTCAGCAGACAGCAAACTTTAGCCTGCTTAGGGCTGAATCTGGGTCACAGGAATGCAGAACTAAGTGCACTCATGTGACCCACAAGAGAAATATGGCCAAAAGAGCTTTTGCCCTATTTCTCCTTTAAGTGAAACACTGCATGTTGTAGCACCTCTTGGCTACTTATATATAGTGATACCTCGATTCACAAATGCTTCTGTTCACAAACAACTCAGTTCACAAAAATTAGCTTCGGTACATCGGTTCACGAACATGAGCCACGGCCATCTTCCCTGCTCTGACACGTGATCGTTACTTCCTGTAGGTGAGGTTGTGGTCACAGAGAGACACTGAAAGTGTACTGTGAAGACACTTACAGTATTGAGAAGATTTTTGGTGTGCTTTTTAGCACATACTGTACAGTACTGTACTGTACATCCCTCTGCACACTTGCTGTAAAGCTTTTTTGTGTTCTTTTTATCACATACTGTACTGTACCGGACATCCAATATGGCTCCAAAGAAAATTCAGAGCAAGCATGGTGGTAAGAAGAAAGTGCGGCGCAGTAATGAAGGTGACAAGATTGTTCAGAGCAATCATGTTGTTGAAAAGAAAGCGAAGAGCAGTAATGAAGGTAATGTGCAGAGTGGTAATGCAGGTGACAAGAATGTGCAGAGCGGTAATGAAGGTGACAAGAATGTGCAGAGGGGTAATGCAGGTGACAAGAATGTGCAGAGCGGTAATGAAGGTGACAATAATGTGCACAGTGGCAATGAAGGTGACAAAAATGTGCAGAGCGGTAATGCAGGTGACAAAAATGTGCAGAGCGGTAAAGCAGGTGACAAGAATGTGCAGAGCGGTAATGAAGGTGACAAGAATGTGCAGAGCGGTAACGAAGGTGACAAGCATGTGTAGAGCAGCAATGAAGGTGAAAAGAATGTACAGAGCAGTAATGAATGTGACAAGAATGTGCAGAGCTGTAATGCAAGTGACAAGAATGTGCAGAGCGGTAATGCAGGTGATAAGAATGTGCAGAGCGGTAATGAATGTGACAAGAATGTGCAGAGCGGTAATGCAGGTCACAAGAATGTGCAGAGCGGTAATGAATGTGACAAGAATGTGCAGAGCGGTAATGCAGGTGACAAGAATGTACAGAGCAGTAATGAATGTGACAAGAATGTGCAGAGCGGTAATGCAGGTGACAAGAATGTGCAGAGCGGTAATGCAGGTGACAAGAATGTGCAGAGCTGTAATGCAAGTGATAAGAATGCGCAGAGCGGTAATGCAGGTGACAAGAATGTGCAGAGCGGTAATGAATGTGACAAGAATGTGCAGAGCGGTAATGCAGGTGACGAGAATGTGCTGAGCAGTAATGAATGTGACAAGAATGTGCAGAGCTGTAATGCAGGTGACAAGAATGTGCAGAGTGGCAATGAGGGTGACAAGAATGTGCAGAGCGGTAATGAATGTGACAAGAATGTGCAAAGCTGTAATGCAGGTGACAAGAATGTGCAGAGCGGTAATGAAGTTGACAAGAAAGTGCAGAGTGGTAATGAAGGTGACAAGAATGTTCCTCCACGCCAAAACTTGTCTCAAGCAAGGTCAGTGTTCTGTCTCTTCATACTATACTGTACTTTGTTTCATGTTTTTGTGGTTCAAAAACAAAAAAAAAGTTCAGAACATTAAGTTGATTTACATTGAACCCTATGGGAAAATTTGCCTGGGTTAGCAACCAATTCGGTTTGTGACCAGAGTCGTCGAACAAATTAAGTTCGTGAACCAAGGCATGAACACTAGGGAGTCATGAACACTCTGCTTCCAACCAAGGGTTATCATTAATAGAGCATTAAGCTGAACAAAAAAGTAAAAACTGAATAGATCACATACAAATGTACTAAGAATCTGCTTGTATTTAACTACAAAATATTTATGTTGCCAAAAAAAAAATCAGGTTACTAAAGTGGTAATTATAAGCTTGACAGTTGTATATCCACTTCAATACTGGGCACTATCACCAGGCCAATTTTCAGCTTTCAGCACTCTTGCAATTTCAATAAGAATTGAGCGGTCATGCAACACTGTACCCAAATTAAATTTTTATCATTTTGTTCACACAAATAGAGCTTTCTTTTGGTGGTATTTATTCACAAATCAGTTAATTTTTTGCGATATGAGAGAAAAAAAGAGCGAAAAAAAAAAATATTTTCCACTTTCTGTTTTAACCACTTGCCGACCGCCTAACGCAGATATACTGCGGCAGAATGGCACGGGCAGGCAAAAAAATGGCCTGGTGCCCGAGGCGGTCGGCTTCGCTAGGGGAGCGATCCAGGCTGAGGGGGAGACCACTCATTCGTGGCCACCCCCTCGCGATCGCTCCCCACGAATGAGATTCTTCCTCTGCTGCTGTATAGTAAACAGCGGCAGAGGAAGTGATGTCATCGCTCTTCGGCTCGGTATTTTCTGTTCCTGCGCCAAGGACAGAACATATACACATATGCACAACACATACACACAAAGTAAAACACACCAGGTACACATTTCACCCCCCATCACACCCCCCCCCCCCCCCCCCACCGTCACAGTGACACCAAGCAGTTTTTTTATTTTTTTCTGATTACTGCATTGGTGTCAGTTTGTGACAGTTAGTGTGGTAGGGCAGTTAGTGTTAGCCCCCTTTAGGTCTAGGGTACCCCCCCTAACCCCCCCTAATAAAGTTTTAACCCCTTGATCACCCCCCGTCGCCAGTGTCACTAAGCAATCGTTTTTCTGATCGCTGTATTAGTGTCACTGGTGACGCTAGTTAGGGAGGTAAATATATAGGTTCGCTGTCAGCGTTTTATAGCATCAGGGACCCCCATATACTACCTAATAAAGATTTTAACCTCTTGATTGCTCCCTAGTTAAACCTTTCATCAGTGATCACCGTATAACTGTTACGGGTGACGCTGGTTAGTTAGTTTATTTTTTATAGTGTCAGGGCACCCGCCGTTTATTACCTAATAAAGGTTTAGCCCCCTAATCGCCCGGCGGTGATATAACTTAGGTTTTAGGGTCAGACAGGGCCTGCGTCGCCCCAGGCAGCGTCAGGTTAGCGCTAACACCCACGCACGCAGCATACACCTCCCTTAGTGGTATAGTATCTGAACGGATCAATATCTGATCTGATCAGATCTATACTAGCGTCCCCAGCAGTTTAGGGTTCCCAAAAATGCAGTGTTAGCGGGATCAGCCCAGATACCTGCTAGCACCTGCCTTTTGCCCCTCTGCCCGGCCCAGCCCAGCCCACCCAAGTGCAGTATCGATCGATCACTGTCACTTACAAAACACTAAATGCATAACTGCAGCGTTCGCAGAGTCAGGCCTGATCCTTGCGATCGCTAACAGTTTTTTTGGTAGCGTTTTGGTGAACTGGCAAGCACCAGCGGCCTAGTACACCCCGGTCATAGTCAAACCAGCACTGCAGTAACACTTGGTGACGTGGCGAGTCCGATAAGTGCAGTTCAAGCTGGTGAGGTGGTAAGCACAAGTAGTGTCCCGCTGCCACCAAGAAGAAGACAAACACAGGCCTGTCGTGCCCATAATGCCCTTCCTGCTGCATTCGCCAATCCTAATTGGGAACCCACCAATTCTGCAGCGCCCGTACTTCCCCCATTCACATCCCCAACCAAATGCAGTCGGCTGCATGAGAGGCATTTTCTTTATGTCCTCCCGAGTACCCCTACCCAACGAACCCCCCCAAAAAAGATGTTGTGTCTGCAGCAAGCGCGGATATAGGCGTGACACCCGCTATTATTGATAAAAGATTAAAGATTACAATATATGCCCAACAAGGACCAGCAACGTACTGGTATGTTGCTGGACTTTAAGTGGTTATACCAGAATGATGCCTGCAGGTTTAGGTATCATTCTTTTCAGCCAGCGGTCGGCTTTCATGTAAAAGCAATCCTAGCAGTTAATTAGCCTCTAGACTGCTTTTACAAGCAGTGGGAGGGAATGCCCCCCCTCCCACTGTCTTACAAGTTTTTCTCTGGCTCTCCTGTCCCAACAGGGAACCTGAGAATGCAGCCGGTGATTCCGCCAGCTGACCATAGAGCTGATCAGAGACCAGAGTGTCTCCAATCATCTCTATGGCCTAAGAAACCGGAAGCTACGAGCATTTCATGACTTAGATTTCGCCGGATGTAAACAGCGCCATTGGGAAATTGGGAAAGCATTTTATCACACTGATCTTGGTGTGGTTATATGCTTTGAGGGCAGAGGAGAGATCTAGGGTCTAATAGACCCCATTTTTCTTCAAAAAAGAGTACCTGTCACTACCTATTGCTATCATAGGGGATATTTACATTCCCTGACATAACAATAAAAATGATTAAAAAAAATAAAAATGAAAGGAACAGTTTAAAAATAAGATAAATAAGCAAAAAAATAATAAAGAAAAAAAGAAAGAAAAGCACCTCTGTCCCCCCCTGCTCTCGCGCAAAGGTGAACGCAAGCATTGGTCTGGCGTCAAATGTAAACAGCAATTGCACCATGCATGTGAGGTATCACCGCAAAGGTCAGATCGAGGGCAGTAATTTTAGCAGTAGACCTCCTCTGTAAATCTAAAGTGGTAACCTGTAAAGGCTTTTAAAAATGTATTTAGTTTGTTGCCACTGCACGTTTGTGCGCAATTTTAAAGTATGTCATGTTTGGTATCCATGTACTCGGCCTAAGATCATCTTTTTTATTTCATCAAACATTTGGGCAATATAGTGTGTTTTAGTGTATTAAAATTAAAAAAAGTGTGTTTTTCCCCCAAAAAATGCGTTTGAAAAATCACTGCGCAAATACTGTGTGGAAAAAAAATGAAACACCCACCAATTTTAATCTGTAGGGCCTTTGCTTTAAAAAAATATATAATGTTTGGGGGTTCAAAGTAATTTTCTTGCAAAAAAAATGTTTTTTCATGTAAACAAAAAGTGTCAGAAAGGGCTTTGTCTTCAAGTGGTTAGAAGAGTGGGTGATGTGTGACATAAGCTTCTAAATGTTGTGCATAAAATGCCAGAACAGTTCAAAACCCCCCCAAATGACCCCATTTTGGAAAGTAGACACCTCAAGCTATTTGCTGAGAGGCATGTCGAGTCCATGGAATATTTTATATTGTGACACAAGTTGCAGGAAAAAGAATTTTTTTTTTTTTTTTTTTTACACAAAGTTTCACTAAATGATATATTGCTCAAACATGCCATGGGAATATGTGGAATTACACCCCACAATACATTCTGTTGCTTCTCCTGAGTATGGGGATCCCACATGTATGAGACTTTTTGGGAGCCTAGCTGCATACGGGACCCCAAAAACCAAGCACCGCCATCAGGGTTTCTAAGGGTGTAAATTTTTGATTTCACTCTTCACTGCCTATCACAGTTTCGGAGGCCATGGAATGCCCAGGTGGCACAACCCCCCCCCCCCCCCAAATGACCCAATTTTGGAAAGTAGACACCCCAAGCTATTTGCTGAGAGGTATGGTGAGTATTTTGCAGACCTCGCTTTTTGTCACAAAGTTTTGAAAATTGAAAAAAGAAAAAAAAATAAATTTTTCTTTTCTTTCTTCATTTTCAAAAACAAATGAGAGCTGCAAAATACTCACCATGCCTCTCAGCAAATAGCTTGGGGTGTCTACTTTCCAAAATGGGGTCATTTGGAGGGTTTTGTGCCATCTTGGCATTTTATGGCCTTGGAAACTGTGATAGGTAGTGAGGAGTGAAACCAAAAATTTATGCCCTTAGAAATCCTGAAGGCAGTGCTTGGTTTTCGGGGCCCCGTACGCAGATAGGTTCCCAAAAAGTCCCACACATGAAATACAGCAGAATGTATTTTGGGGTGTAATTCCACATATTCCCATGGCATGTTTGATCAATATATCATTTAGTGACAACTTTATGCAAAAAAAAAAAAAAAAAAAGTTTGGCATTTTCCCGCAACTTGTGGCAAAATAAAAAAGATTCCATGAACTCGACATGCCTCTCAGCAAATATCTTGGGGTGTCTACTTTCCAAAATGGGGTAATTTTTTTGGGGGGGGTTGAACTGTCCTGGCATTTTATGTCCTTCAAAACTGTGATAGGTAGTGAGGAGTGAAATCAAAAATGTACGCCCTTACAAATCCTGAAGGCAGTGATTGGTTTTCAGGGCCCCGTACGCGGCTAGGCTCCCAAAAAGTCCCACACATGTGGTATCCCCGTACTCAGGAGAAGCAGCAGAATGTATTTTGGGGTGCAATTCCACATATGCCCATGACCTGTGTGAGCAATATATCATTTAGTGACAACTTTTTGTAAATTTTTTTTTTTTTGTCATTATTCAATCACTTGGGACAAAAAAATTAAAATTCAATGGGCTCAACATGCCTCTCTGCAATTTCTTTGGGGTGTCTACTTTCCAAAATGGGGTCATTTGGGGAGGTTTTGTACTGCCCTGCCATTTTAGCACCTCAAGAAATGAGATAGGCAGTCATAAACTAAAAGCTGTGTAAATTCCAGAAAATGTACCCTAGTTTGTAGACGCTATAACTTTTGCGCAAACCAATAAATATACACTTATTGACTTTTTTTTACCAAAGACATGTGGCTGAATACATTTTGGACTAAATGTATGTCTAAAATTGAGTTTATTGTATTTTTTTTATAACAAAAAGTGGAAAATATCGGGTCTTTTTCCGTTTATAGCGCAAAAAATAAAAACCGCAGAGGTGATCAAATAGCATCAAAAGTAAGCTCTATTTGTGGGAAAAAAAGGACGCAAATTTCGTTTGGGTACAGCATTGCATGATCGCGCAATTAGCAGTTAAAGCGACGCAGTGCCAAATTGTGAAAAGTGCTCTGGTCAGGAAGGGGGTAAATCCTTCCGGGGCTGAAGTGGTTAAAAGAAATCCAATAAAATCTAATTTTGTCATAAATTTAGGCCAAAATGTATTCTGCTAAATGTCTTTGGTAAAAAAATTCCTTTAAGTGTTATAATTGGTTTGTGTGATCAGTACGCAGATGATCATGTACAGATGTGCGCAGATGATCACGGACATATGTGTGCAGATGATCTAATGCCACCAGATACCAGTTAATCTACTGACAATAGAGAGAAGTGAAGCAATTCCTGAATTAGGGTGGAATGAATTGATCTCCTATCAACTGGCCAGGGCAACTATACCTGGCAGGTAAATTTACTAGCAACCTGCCTAAACATCAGGGTGCTACAAGTATAAATGCATGCTTAGCCTTCTTAATATATTTTGCATGGAAACAAACAATAAAGCAGGAATGCCTCCAAATCGACATTAAGTATGACAGTCTGCATTGGGTTGTAGCAATCCCTTTTTTTTACTGATGTATGGGGCAGAACAATTTCTCCCTACCTGAATCTTTTTATCTATGTGACGACAATCTGTAATAACGATGGAATAGAGGTCAGTGTAATTTAACCAGCTCTAGTTCAGTCCTCCAGAGTGTCTGAAGCTGCCCAGGGGGTCTGGACAGCTGAGTAGTGTTTTATAGACTATACTGGGGTTTGATTTCTTTCTTGGGAGTACAGTGTATGCACAGCTGTTGTGCAGAGCAACTTAAAATAGAAAGAGTACAGCTGCATTCCCAGCCTCACCCCATTCTGTCTTTCAGCACTTGCTGCACTCGAGTCATGTGAAAATCATTTTGTTAACTGCTTAGCTACAATATATGGCTACTTGTACAATATGCAATGCCAGGCAATTGCTTGGCAAGGCCTTGCTTCATCTAACATGTCTCCAGTTACCTTATAAAATACAGCACATTTGCTGGAAAGATCTATATACTGATATGGGCATTGGTCTACAATGCTTATCGGTTTAGGGTCACAGATATCTATAGCCCGATGACATCATTTACAAACTACTGCTGATGCCAACGATGGCATGCATTTTTCGAGAGGCAGCTGCCAGCTACTCAATTCATTAAGTATAAGTTGATCCATGGCAATCTCTCCACTGATCATATTATATGCTGCTTAATCTTGCACTAAAGATTCCATGTCACAATGCTACTAGTGGTGATAGCTGACAGATTTCGACTTATATTCTCATTCTACAAGATATTAAGATGGCAAAACGTTGTCAGTCCTCTTGAAGCGCACATCACCACTTTATACCCTAATTGGAAATCTTTTTTTTTTCTGCTTTCTATACATAGGTGGATCATCAAGGGCATAAGACCTAAAGTACAGGACATCTATCAAACTTGCCGCAACATACCTAAACTGTTGCTTCAAGTGATCAGGTGGTCACAATTTCTGTCAAAAGTCCATTATTGTGTCCAGCAATAGGCCTATTTCTACTCTTTTTAATGTCCCGCTCAAAAAAGAAAAATACAGCAACACTATATATGTTCTACAAAGCATCCTTGTCATTATTTGCAGTGTGACATGGAAAAAGGGGGTGTTGAAAAAAATTCATATACTGTACTAGTCAGTTACTATGTAGATTTAGCAATTCTAGACCTACCTAGTCTGCACAAACACTGTTCTTCATAAAAAAAAGGATTTCCACTTCCACTCTACAAAATAGCGGGATAAAATGTCCAGCCGTGTTATTAGAATGGTGTTATCTACTATTTTGTGTGATTATTATATGGCTATCCCCCAAAAGGATCCTAAGTGCAATCAGATAGGCCCAACTACTTTGGGTATCATTTTTATCAGGCTGCTGCTTGGGATAAGTCAGGTGCCCTAAAATACAGCATAAAGTTGCCACAGGCTTTTCGCCCCTGATTTATTAGAGTGTATCTAAACCCAAAAACAAAAATAATATACAGTATAATATATTGCAGCTTACTGATTTAGATGTGGTGCCAGCCTTACTTTTCTTTTTTTCATGTTTTTTTACTTAGGAAGCACCGATACTATTGTTTTAAGATCGAGTACAAGTAATGATACTTTTTCTCATGTACTCACTCATATACCACTTACCGATAACTATTTTTAGTGTCATGTGACAGTTTTTTTTCTTGACTAATGAAAAATTATTACTTCAGTACACTTATTTGCTGTGCCTCAGGTGGTGTGGTGGTACTTGGTTCACATATTTGCAGGGCTGGTTTGCAGCGTGATTTAAAGCCCCGTCCGGTTCAGGTACTAATTGTTAAACTGTAGGACACTGGAAATCGCACCTGAACCAGGCTTAAAATGGAACAGTACTCTTTGTGAAATTGCACTGCAGCTGGACCACACTTATGTGAACTGGCTCCATAGAAAAGCCTTTTGGTTCATGTCATATGCATCGGATGTGGTTCAAAACGCATCCAATCCCATATATGTGAGCCAAGAGGTATCAGTTTTAGTATCAGAGCATTTGCATGAGTAAAGTACTGATGCAAATGCCTAGTATTGACACCATTACCAGTATCCTAGCAATGCTAGTTTTTACCCTTCTTTTTCACCTGGTGATCCTGCGAATAACACACTTCTTTATTCTAGGGTGACTGCACTGTAGTTTTAGAGGAGCAGGGTTGTCACCCTCAGCTAGTTGCTCTTGATGTGGACTACAAAACACCTCCTCCTCTCCATAATATAAAAGAAGGGGTTCTGTTGTGCACAGTGGTAACCTGAGTAGGGCTGATAATACCACATTCACTAAGTTCTGCAGCAAATTCCCTTGGAAAGTACAACTTTTCTTTGCACACTGAATAGCTTATCTGCTTTTAGTAAATCAACCCCAATGCGTTGGCAGCACACTACAGGAAGTTACAAGCTCACAGAATTTATGACAGAACTAATAGGTACTTTTTTTTTTGCACTTATTGATCAAAAACTGTATAACACATTATTTTCAATGGTATGGTAACAGACTAGAAGGGAGAAAATAATAAAAGTTAATTGTTAGGGTTTCTACACACTTTAAGTTGCAATAGCACTTAAAGAGTCGGTCCACCTAAAAAAAAAAATATTAAAAGCCAGCAGCTACAAATACTGCAGCTGCTGACTTTTAATAAATGGACACTTACCTGTCCAGGGTGCCCGCGATGTCAGCAGCCGAAGCCGATCAATTGCTCAGCTCTCGGCTGCTGCCGCCGCCATCCTCGGTGAGGGAATCAGGAAGTGAAGCGTTGTGGCTTCACTTCCCGGTTCCCTACGGCGCATGCACGAGTCGCGCTGCACGTCCTAACTGGTCCCCGCTATCTCCTGGGACCTGTGTGTTTCCCAGGAGACGGGGGGGGGGGGCGTGACTTCCGTGGGAGTCTATTCCCGGAAGTGGGTGCAAATACCTGTAGTATACAAGTATCTGCACCCCCCTCCCCCCTGAAAGGTGCCAAATGTGACACCGGAGGGGGGAGAGTTCCGAAAAGCAGATGTTCCATTTTTGTGTGAACCTCCGCTTTAAGGTAGCCTAAAGTGCATTTAAAACTATAATCTTATTTGGTGTTATTCACTGGCATTCTACAGTGGGGGAAATAATTACCTGATCCCCTGCAGATTTTCTAAGTTTGCCCACTTACAAAAAAATAAATGGTCTATCATTTTTAACATAGGTGTATTTTAACTGATAGAGACAGAATATCAACCAAAAATCCAGAAAAAACACATGATACAAACGTTATAAATTGAGCTGCAGTTCAGCGAGTAAAATAAGTATTTTATCACCAAGCAAAACATGACTTAGTACTTGGTGGAGAAACCCTTGTTGGTTAGCACACAAGTAAGACGTTTCTTGTAGTTGGTGACCAGGTTTGCACACATCTCAGGAGGGATTTTAGTCCACTCTTTACAGATCTTCTCTAAATCCTTAAGGTTTCTTGGCTGTCGCATGGCAACTCGAAGTTTCAGCTCCCTCCATACATTTTCTATAGGATTAAGGTCTGGAGACTGGCTAGATCACTCAATGAACTCAAGGTGCCACACCTTTGTTGCCTTGGCGGTATGTTTTGGGTCAGTATCATGCTGAAAGACCCATCCACGACCCATCTTCAGTTTCTGGCTGAGGGAAGAAGGTTCTCATCTAAGATTTTACAATACATGGCCCCGTCCATTGGCCCTATAAATGCGGCAAAGTCGGCCACCCTTAGCAGTGAAAAAGCCCCAATACATAATGTTTCCACCTCCATGCTTGACTGTAGGGATGGTGTTCTTAGGGTCATAGTCAGCATTTTTCTTCCTCCAAACACAGCGAGTCGAGTTAATACCAAAGAGCTAAATTTTGGTCTCATCTGACCACTGCACTTTCACCCAATCCTTCTCTAAATCATTTTGATGTTCATGGGCAAACTGCAGATGGGTTGTACATGTGCCTTCTTGAGGAGGGGGATCTTGCGGGAGCTGCAGAATTTCAATCCATGGCGACGTATTGTGCTACCAATGATTTGTTTGGTGACTGTGGTCCGAACTGACTTGAGAGCATTCACAAGCTCCTCCTGTGTTGTTCTGGGCTGATCCCTCATTTTTCTCATGATCACCCTTATCCCAAATCTTGCATGGAGCTGCAGACCGAGGGCGACTGATGGTTATTTTGTATTTCTTTAATTTGCGAATAATCACTCCAACAGTTGTGTCCTTTTCAAGCTTTTTGTTGATGGTCTTGTAGCTCATTCCAGCCTTGTGCAGGTCTACAGTCCTGTCCCTAATGTCCTTTGACAGCTCTTTGGTCTTGCCCATGATAGTGAGGTTTGAATGGAAGAAAGAGATTCTGTGGACAGGTGTCTATTATACACATAACAAGTTGTCATTACATGCACTTTTTAAATTGACAAAACTAATCTGTGTACCACATGAGCTCATATTGTAGCCAGTCTGTGGGAGCCAGAATAATTGTTGGTTGGTAGGGGATCAAATACTTTTTTTACTCACTGTACTGCAACTTAATTTATAACATTTGTACCATGTGTTTTTTTCTGGATTTTTGGTTGATATTCTATTTCTATCATTTAAAATACACCTATGATAAAAATTATAGACCCTTAATTTCTTTGTAAGTGGGCAAACTTACAAAATCTGTAGGGGATCAAATAATTATTTTCCCCACTGTATGTCATTTAAGCATGTCTCAAGCGCTATTTAGCATGCCTTAAGTGCCAATGCAGCTTGCAAGCTTAAATGAGGGCATTTATAGGTTGACGGAGGTATGACAACTCTATTACTATCAAAAACAAAAGTTGAGCAAATCCCCATGTAAATCACTGAATCAGAAAGTGCACAGGTAAATTGAGTTTTGCTAACCCGCTTGTACCTTCATTTGCTTACATGAGCGTATCAAAGCAAAATTGTCAGTTGGCACAGTTTGTGCATACTAGCATGCAACTATACAAGTCAATCAGTAAAACCAATTCCCCTTTTAGATTTGCTGAGGAGCTGACACATTAAGTCTTGTTTATCTTCAGCCTTCTTGACACTTAATAAATTCACACGTACCATTCTGGTCTCCACAGTTCTACAGGATATAGTTTATTAGCCTGCCGAAATTTTTTTCTTATAGGTCATACAAACCTCATTTATGTATCAGAGCCACACAACTATTAGCTTTACCTGCACATACTGCACACAAAACATTTGGGATGATATGTCCGTCCGAGAGCTGAAATAACTTCCCCTGTTATAAAATCTCGACAGCTATCGCATCGGGTTCCATAGAGCTGCTGGTAATCTCGTGTGCAAATGTACTCTCCATTCTTGAAGAAGAAGCCGGACTTGGCCAGGTCACAGCCACAAACTGTAGTAAAGAAAGCAGAGGCAGATTTCAGTTTATGGAACATGTAAGCCTACACGTAAATGTGACCCAGATATCGAACAGGCTATTTCAATACTGTCATCAAATCCGTCTAATAAACACAACTGGATCTTTTTCTCAGACTGTAACTGATCAATACAAGTAGCAATAATTTACATTCTCCCCAAATCATAATTTACTTCCAGGAAATGATTTATCTGCCTCTTTAGCATACATGAAAAATGCATGATTTATTGATTATGCTGGCTAGACTAATGCAATAGTACCATTACAACAGTGAACTGCTGATTGATGTCTGTGCCCAAGTAGAGATTTATAGGGGAAGGAACCTGTACATTAATACTAAAAAATGACAATGGAACATATTGCAAATATGTACAGTAGTTAGTTACGAGTGCTTAAAATCACCACATAAAATAATGTTGAAATACATTATATGGGGTATTGGACTTGTTTGATTGGAAATTTCTGAAGCCATGTGATTTTCAAAAGCACTAATTTGTAATGTACATATTTTTAAGACTATTAATAAGTAAGGACATGTCACTCATAGACCAGCAATACTCATTTATTGTTGATATGTGAGAGATAACATCATGATTAGTTAGGTGGGTTGCTGTCAAGTGTGGTCTAATAACATAGAAGTGATACTGCTCTACTTGGGCTGGTTGCTCATCATGAAGGAAAGACAAGTATTGGTATGAAGGCTCAATCACACTGAGGGATAATGTAAATTCTTGTATCCAAAACTATTTGGGACACTTTCTATTCATTACCAATGACTTCAAGTCCATGAATGAATTAGATAACAGATTAAATAAACAGACAATCCATTTGGCTACCTGTGGAACAACTGTGTACTAGGTAAGCCCTATAAGACTACAGTTAAAGCGGAAGGGAAGTTCCGCTTAAAAGACCTCCTTCCACCTTCCTCTCCCACTTTTGGAAGTTTTTTTTTGGGGGGGGGGGAGTGGGTACCTAGTTTTAGCAGGTACACGCTCCCACTTCTGCTCTGACTGCCTAGGCAATCGTAGTGGAAGTTCTCCTCCACCCCTGCCTGCAACCTTTAGGGACATATCACAGGTTTCAAGGGGGCTGCAGGTCCATTCACAGAGCACAGCACGAGTCGCGCATGCACAGTTGGAAGCCAGATGCCAGGCAGCAAGGAATCCATTAGCAAACATGCCGGCACAGGGGACCTGAAGAAGCAGCCCGGGTGAGGACAGTGCTGGATCCTTGGATAGGTATATGTCCATTTTTAAAAACCTTTTTGTTTTGTTTTTTAAAGATTAAAGAATCTCTTTAAGTCCACAGGACATACCTACCACTTCCTACAACACTGCCCCATTCCAAAACTTGCTGTCTTTAATACCTGGGCTATGCAAAGGAGCCACCAGGACATCTCCTTATTACAGTCACTAATAGAAACAATGAGGTTTATTTACAAGTTAGGGAGGGCAAAATTAGTCACATATAAGCTTCAGCTTCCAGGTTTTATTGCCAAAGCTTAATTGAACAAGCTGAGGTTAGAAGCTGATTGGTTTCTATGCAGAAAAGTAATAAGGAATAGGGTTAGACCGCGGTAAGGTGATATTAATTAATTAATCCTGTCCTGCTGCTATCTAATTGATAAATTTCAACATAAAAAAATGTGAAAAAAAGACAGCGATGTGCCCAGGTATGTGTTAAACGAATCCGTCCAAAAATAAAGAGATTGTGAATTTAACACCATCCTATATTCTCTCCCCAATAATTTCTAATGTAGCAGTGATGATACTATCTTAACAATGTGATCAAAAGTGAAAATATAAAATAAACCAATATTGTTATTATTGTTATTATTTAATATTTTCACTTTTGATCACATTGTTTAGATAGTACCATCACTGCTACATTAGAAATTATTGGGGAGAGAATTTAGGATGGTGTTGAGTTCACAATCTCTTTATTTTTGGACGGATACGTTTAATGCCGCGTACACACGAGCGGAATGTCCGACAGAAAAAGTCAGACAGAAGCTTTTCATCGTATATTCCGATCATGTGTGTGCCTCATCTGACTTTTTTTTTCGAAAATTCTGACGGACCTAGAAATGGAACATGTTCTAAATATTTCCGACGGAACCAATTCCTATCGGGAAAACCGATTATCCGTATGCTGTTCCGACGGACCAAAAACGACGCATGCTGTGAAGCAAGTACGAGACGGAAGCTATTGGCTACTGAACTTCCTTATTCTAGTCCCGTCGTAAGCGTTGTACGTCACCGCGTTCTTGATGGTCGGACTTTGGTTGGACTTTGGTTTGACCATGTGTAGGCAAGACCGCTTGAATGGAATTCCGTCAGAGAAACCTTCGGAGTTCATTCCGACGGTCATGTGTATGTGGCATAACACATACCTGGGCACTGCGCTGTCTTTTTTCACATTTTTTTTATGCAGAAAAGTGACTAATTTTGCCCTCTCTAGCTTTAGTAAATAAACCCCAATGTGACTATCTCTTTGCATTGCAATTGGCTTTCACTGTTATGGGCAGTTAATAGGCATGTCTAGTCATTTTTTATTTCTACTGTACAAAACCTGCAAAGTGAAAAAAAAAATAGTCTCAAATAATGTACTACTACAATAACTTCTTTATCCCCCTCTCTCATTACCTTTTTTTTTACTAATGTCTTATTTTTTTTTTTTTGTACATGAAAACCTTTGTTATGTTGATTTTATTTTAATTTATTGCTGTAGCGTTGTAATAAAACTACACATTTTTTTAAAGCCTTTATTTCATTTGACCTCGGGGCTTTCATACTGGAGACAAAGCAGCGGCACTTTCGGGTCGGTTTGCAGGCGCTATTATTAGCGCAATAGCGCCTGCAAACTGCCCCAGTGTGAAAGGGCCCATTGGCTGTCATCAGTGTTTTTTGGCAGGGGGGTTTTCTGGCTGAAAGAAAAGCCCAGAACTAGAACTAGTGTGTTTTAAGAGGAGTTTTTCAGCTGTAAAAACTCTGATAAAAGCTATTTGGCGTTTATCAGCTTTTTTGAGCCATAAGCTTTGGTGGGTGTATAGTTTTGCTAAAAAAGACACTACAGCAAAAAAAAAAAAAAAAAGCTAAAAAACGCTACAGCAAAAATGATAAAAAAACTAATTCTACAGCTACAGCTTTCTACAGCTAATGCTACTGACGTTTTAATAACATCCAGTGTCCATTGAAGATAAAAAACTGCCACCTTTGCTGCAATGTTCTCCTTCAATTCAGAACTGTTCCCCACAGTGCTTCTTTTTGCCACACAATGTTCTCTGTCTACTGCTTGCCATCACTCAACCCTCTGATCTCAGCAAGTCATGTAACTGCCCCCAGACCATGATTGGACAGTAAATGTGACAAAGTACAGTGATGACCTCATCGCTCTGTCACTTTGCTTTTTCCTCCTATCAGTACATTAACTGATCAGCTTCTTGTGCTGCTTCTTCCTTTCCCTACTCTGAGGTCTGCTGCACTGGGACTTCAAGAGGCTGAAACCAAATGAAATACAGTTGCTTACTAGAGGTGCACCGAAAATTATCGACCGAAAATCGGGTTTTACAGATGCCGATAATGGCACCGAAATCCATGCAATTTTGCTGTGATTTTACCACGATTTTACCGTGCTTATGGTGTGTCTTTCATAGGTCATGCGACTCAAAAAACTGCATAAAAAAGTATCACGGGTGCGCTGTTGATGCGTTCTCGCTGCGTTTTCAATGCATTTCATTGGGGAGGTGCGTTTTTGGTGCTTTTTTTTTAACTGACTAAAAATGCAGCAAGCAAGATTTTTAACACCACAATGGAAGCACAATGGACCAGTGTGAAGACATACATAGAAATACAAAGAATGCATTTCTCTTGACAATTAATTCCTATTCATTCATGCTATTAATTAAATTAATTAAGTCGAATATTATACAATTATATATAAAAATCTATATATTTTAAAAAAACTATCATCAGTTTCGGCCAAGTGCCTCCTGAATTTTCGGTTTCAGTTTCGGCACCAAAATTTTCATTTCAGTGCACCTCTATTGCTTACTATGCTTGCTTTAACTGTTCGTCGACCAGCCGCCGTCATTATACTGCGGCAAGTCGGCATGATCTGGCGCACCATCGTAACTATACATCGGCTCGCAGGATTGGGATAGCAGGCACGCGCCTGCTGCACTGCAGGGGTGCCAATGCTCTTGGCCGACGGTCAAGATGACCGCCGGCCACGAGCGATCACGGGCACAAGAGGCAGAACAGGGAAGTGTGTGTGTAAACACACAAATCCCTGTTCTGTTCTGTGAGGAGTGACAGATCGTGAGTTCCTATAGCTAGGAACCACGATCTCTCATTTCCTCTAGGTCAGTCCCCTCCCCCTACAGTTAGAAACACACACAGGGAACACAGTTAACCCCTTGATCGCCCCCTAATGTTAACCCCTTCCCTGCCAGTGACATTTTTACAGTAATCAGTGCATTTTAATAGCACTGATCGCTGTATAAATGCCAATGGTCCCAAAAATGTGTCAACAGTGTCCGATGTGTCCGCCATAATGTCGTAGTCCCGATAAAAATCGCAGATCGCTGCTATTACTAGTAAAAAAAATAATAATAATAAAAATGCTATAAATCTATCCCCTATATTGTAGACGCTATAACTTTTGCGCAAACCAATCAATATAAGCTTATTGCAATTTTTTTTACCAAAAATATGTAGAAGCATACATATCGTCCTAAACTGAGAAAAAATTTAAAAAAAAAAAAATGGGGATATTTATTATAGCAAAAAGTACAAAATATTCTGTTTTTTTTCAAAATTGTCGCTCTTTTTTTGTTTATAGCACAAAAAAAATGCAGAAGCGATCAAATACCACCAAAGGAAAGCTCTATTTGTGGGAAAAAAAGGAAGTCAATTTTGTTTGGGTGCAACGTCGCACGACCGTGCAATTGTCAGTTAAAGTGACGCAGTGCCGAATCGCAAAAAAATGGACTGGTCATTCAGCAGCCAAATCTTCTGAGGCTGAAGTGGTTAAAAAAAATACTTTTAAAGGATAAGTTCATGTTCAGGAACATGCTACATGTTCCACCCATTTTTATGGTGAAACATGTAACATGTTTCTGATCCTGCAGCCACTCCGCGATCCGCTGCACTCCCTTCTCCCCATACCTGCTGTCACTATTTGAAAAGAGCGCGGCCATGCGGGGCTTTGCCCACACGGTTGTCTCAATCAGTCACAGAGTTCTGTGAATGAATGAACTACAAGTACTGACAGCCTTTGCATCTGTCGGCTTGTAGTTCTCAATGAACTACCAGGGTGCTGTTGAGTGTTGTGGTAGTTCATTGACTCTTCTTGTCACAGTGTAACTGCCTGCCTGTATGGGATGTATGAGCAGACAGATACACTGACAGTCTGCAGGAGTCCTGCATTGCACCTGTTACCTGTTGATCGCTGGTGCAATGCTTTCCAGGCTCCTACAAAAAAAATTAAAAAAGTAAATGCACATTTTTTTTTTTATCTGCAAAAATGTGTGCAATTATCAGGGCTTATTTTCAGCGGGAACGTGGGGGAACGCAGTTCCCGAACCTCCTGGACTGACTGTATGTAATGGCAAGGGGTGCTGGGGTGTGCTGCAGGGTATTGATGCTCACTGCTGGGGGATCTATTCTAGCTGGAGGGGATCTATTTTTGAAGGGGTCTATTGTTGCTGAGGAGGTCTATTGTTGCTGGTGGGGGACCTATTGTTGCTAGGGGGGGTCTTATGTTGCTGGGGGGGGGAGGTAGTTGTTGCTGAAGGAGATCTACTGTTGGGGGAGGGGTCTACTGATAATGGCTGCCGAGAGTCTATTGTTGCTGGGGGGGGGGATTTTGTTGTAAGTGGTATTGTTAGGGGGATCTATTGTTGCTGGCTGAAGGGGATCTATTTTACTGCTTTTCTTGATATCATCAGCACCACAAAATGATACTTGGTTCTGTATTGTCTAAAAGGGGTGGTACTGGGAGGTGGTAGGGGATGGAACCAAGGGACGCTGCTCGGAGGTGGGTAGGGGCAGGGAAAAGGGGTGACTCGTAAAAAGGGGAGTTCCTGCACCTATTGTCTGAGAAAAAAAGCCCTGGCAATTATCATTTTTTTTAAAAAGTGAACTTATCCTTTAATGATGTATTCATGAATATGGAACATTATTTGTGTATTTTTATCTGCCCAGAGTTTGGTTGTAAATGTTAATGTTGGTTAGGTATCTCAAAGATATACATAGAGGAAAAACTGTACTTATTTGCCTTAAAGTGGAATTCCAGGATAACCCTAATGCCCCGTATACACGGTTGGATTTTCCAACGGAAAATGTTCGATGGGAACTTGTTCAAAATTCCGACCGTGTCTAGGCTCCATCAGACATTTTGCATCGGAATTTCTGTGACACAAAATTTGAGATCCGGGTCTCAAATTTTTTCCGACAACAAAATCTGTTGTCGTAAATTTCGATTGTGTGTATACAATTCCGACTCCCAAAGTTCCACGCATGCTCGGAATCAAGCAGAAGAGCCGCACTGGCTATTGAACTTCATTTTTCTCGGCTTGTCATACGTGTTGTACGTCACCACGTTCTTGACGTTCAGAATTTCCGACAAGATTTGTGTGACCATATGTATGCAAGACAAGTTTGAGCCAACATCCGTCGGAAAAAATCCATGGATTTTGTTGTCGGAATGTTCGATTGTGTGTACGGGGCATAACTCCTCTTCAAACTGTCCTCTCCCCTCTCCTAACACCTATGCTTACTAACCTGTGAAAGAAAGATATACAGTATACACTTACCTATTTTCAGGCCGCTCTGGTTTGGTCACGTGATCCAGCTCCCCTGTGTCAGCCACACTAGCTGAAAGGGTGAGGAAGGAGCGCCAACAACAGATGGACCATTGA
This sequence comes from Aquarana catesbeiana, assembly GCF_042186555.1. Lineage (NCBI taxonomy): Eukaryota > Metazoa > Chordata > Amphibia > Anura > Ranidae > Aquarana > Aquarana catesbeiana. Next base: position 343,484,545 of record NC_133326.1, read on the forward strand.
AGCCTAGGGATAGCATCACCACTCCCAGGTATTACCTAGACATTGTTGGAGCACTTGCTCCTCTCCCCTGCAGCCGACACAGGACAGATCACCTAACCAGACCAGAGTGGCCTGAAAATACGGAAGTACTGCATATACATCTTTCTTACGCAGGTTAGTAAGCATAAGTGTTGGGAGAGGGGAGGGGACAGTTTTAAGAGTAGTTTGGGTTATCCTGGAATTCCACTTTAAACAAACCAGCACTGCTTGAAGCTTCCACAAAGCTAACGGAAGCGCAGTTTGTGTTTTAGTTCACAGCAGGTCAGCTATAGCTATGATATGCTAAGGAGAAGCGAAGACTAAACACAACTAAAGAATGATCGATGATGAAGCCGTCAACATTTATCCAAGCACGGCTGCGCACAGCACTGGCAATGAGTAAGAAGCCTTATGCTGCGTACACACGAGCAGACTTTTCGACCGGACTGGGCAGATAAAAAACAATTCGATCGTGTGTGGGCTTCATCGGAACTGCAGCGGACTTTTTCGGTCAAAAATCTGACAGACTTTAGATTTGGAACATGTTTCAAATCTTTACGACGGAACTCCGCCGGACCCAGTTCCTATCGAAAAGTCTGCTCGTCTGTATGCTAGTCCGACGGACGAAAACCGACGCTAGGACAGCTATTGGCTACTGGCTATCAACTTCCTTATTTTAGTCCGGTCGTACATCATCATGTACGAATCCGTCAGACTTTGGTGTGATCATGTGTAGGCAAGTCTGTTTGTTCAGAAAGTCTGCCGGAAGTTCGCCGAAAGTCTGTCGGATAGACCAAAGGGCCAGTTTGGTCGAAAAGCCTGCTCGCGTGTACGCGGCATTAAAGGTATGGAAAGATTATAAGGCTACATTAACACAGGTGGCCAGGAGTGGCTGCCAGTGAGATTCAGTGGAAAAAAATGTAAGCTCTCTTAGTCAGAAAGGACTGAAGTGTTTGAAATATATAATGCACCTATAGATAATGGGATTATGTGACCACTGTAGATATAAAGAGCTCTAATCGGAATTTGAAATCGGAAATGTAATTTCCCTTGCATTTGTTTTGTACAGCTGAAACTAACTGTATCATTTCCTATTCTACACTCCACAGCTGTCTTTATCCTGTGCGGTGAAGATCTGAAATACGGCTAAGCCATGGTGCAAATCTCAAGGGGTTAATAGTGTATGTACTTTAAAATCAATAAAAGCCTATAAAGCAAAGAATGGTTAGTGATGTATATGAAAGATTACAGCTCCTTGAAGCTATAAAGTGAGGGGAGCACACAGTACAGATCAGCCAGGATTTAGTGCTTACTAGTGTTTGGCAGCAGCTAGCATGGGTGGGTGTAATTCCCAACTACGCTCCATTCCATCACAGGGCTGTGTGCTGTCTGCATCAAAGAGACCAGGAAACCTGCCTCAGCAGCAAGTCAAATCATTAAGCTTTTGTTCTACATCAATCCCGTTCACTGTGTCATTTAATTAATCTGACTCGCAAAGTAGAAAAATCTTTGTGATATTCCAGGCTATGATCATAATGACATAGACTAAATGATAAACTGTTTTAATTCATCGTTATCGAAATAAGCAGTACGTTCCTTATGGTTTAATTATGCCCCGGAGTTAGCAAAAGAGAGTTATAGCCAGATTACTGCACATCTGTCTAGCAACAAAAATGTTTCAGTAATTGTCATACAACACCACTACTGCTTTCATTTACTATGGTAGGAAGAAAGCAGTATCACAGTTAAAAGAGAAGTATGGGGTTTGAGTTTTTGCAGATTTATACTTACCTAGGTGGATGCAGCATTGATCTGATGCTGCATCTGTCCCCCGGTGCCTCTAACACTGAGAACTGAGCGATCAAACACCGCAGATACCTTGGTTCTTGTCAGTCACCGCTCTCTGCTCTGCCCCCTTCTCTCTCACTGGAGCGCTGGGCCGTGGAAAGGGCGGGAGCAGCCGGCTCAGGCTCTCAGTGGCTCGATGAGTGGCTGAGCCGGGTGCCAGGCCAGGCACTCCCCTTTCCTTTCGAGGACCCAATCAGTGCTTGTCACACTGCAAGTTCTCTCCCCTCCCTGCTGGTCCCCGGGTGTGGTGCTGGAGACAGGAAGGGAGGCGAGTAGGAGGTAAACAGAGCAATGTTAAAAACATTCAAACTTTAAGTTGCCATAAAGCCCCTTTTGTTTTTTAAAGCTCCAGACATTCCTCAAACCACCTGAGATTTAAATATGGTTTTGGTTAAAATATTTTTTTTTCATCAAAACAGATACATTGTCATGGGGGACAAGTAGATTGGGAACCCCGATTTAGTCCCTTTGACAAGTAGCTTTTTAAAAAATTTCCACACCCCTGTGGAGTATGGAATAATGAATATTTAACCCTTACAGCTTGGAGGGGACCCCACAGCAGGAGTGTAGGCATGTGCATTCCGTTTCGTTCCGAATCGAAATTCGGACGAATTTTTCATTATTCGGAAATTCGGATGCATCCGAATTTCCGAATGACAAAAGTAAAGAATTTAAACGAATCCGAAAAAAAACGAACGAATTCGAATCGAATTCGAAAACATATTCGAATCGAATTCGAAAACATAATCGAATCGAATTCGAAAACATAATCAAATAAAAAAAAAACATTAAGGTAGAATATAAAATAATAAAGCAATAGAATATGTATATATATATATATATATATATATATATATATATATATATATATATAATTTTTTTTTTTATTATTCTCTTCTATTGTTTTTTTATGCTTTTCTTTTCTATTATTTTATATTCTATAATAGTATTTTCAATTCAAATTCAAATTCATTCTATATATTATATTTTCTTCTATTCTGTTCTATTGTTTTTCTAGTCTATTCTTTTCTATTATTTTCTATTCTATTCTAATCTTTTACATTCAAATTTGATTTCGGTCTATATGAAATTCGAATTTTGGAAGATGTTATATATATATATATATATATATATATATATATATATATATATATATATAATTTTCTATTCTGTTTCATTGTTTTTCTATGCTATTCTTTTCTATTCTATTCTAAACTTTTCTATTTGAATTCATTCTATACGAAATTCGAATTTCGGAAGATGGCTTCTTAAAGTGGAATTTCGTATAGAATGAATTCGAATTTGAATAGAAAAGATTAGAATAGAAAATAATAGACTAGACAAACAATAGAACAGAACAGAATAAAATATAATATATATAATTTATTCTATTCTGTTCTATTGTTTTTCTAGTCTTTTCTCTTCTACTCTATTCTAATCTTTCAAATTCGAATTCATTTTATAAGAAATTCAAATTTCGGAAGATGGTTTTATATATATATATATATTATACATATACATATATATATATTATACATATACACACACACATATATATATATATATATATATATATATATATATATATATATATATATATATATATATATATATTTATTATACATATACATATATATATATATATATATATATATATATATATATATATATATATGTGTGTGTGTGTATATGTATAATATATATATGTATTATATATATATATATATATATATATATATATATATATATATATATATATATATATATATATATAAAACCATCTTCCGAAATTTGAATTTCTTATAAAATGAATTTGAATAGAAAAGATTAGAACAGAGTAGAAGAGAAAAGACTAGAAAAACAATAGAACAGAATACAAAAAATTATATATATTATATTTTATTCTGTTCTATTGTTTGTCTAGTCTATTATTTTCTATTCTAATCTTTTCTATTCAAATTCGAATTCATTCTATACGAAATTCCACTTTCAGAAGCCATCTT
>NC_133326.1:343490913-343528131 GCF_042186555.1 Aquarana catesbeiana
TATATTATATTTTTTTCTATTCTGATCTATTGTTTTTCTATGCTATTCTTTTATACTTTCTATTCTATCCTAATCTCTTCTATTGGAATTCGATTTCATTCTATACGAATTTCAAATTTCGCAAAATGGTTATATATAGTTTACTTTTTCAAATTCAGTTATTGTTTTTTTCGAATTTTATAGTTTTTTTCGAATGTGGTAGAAATTTTTCGAATTTGACAGTTTTTTTCGAATGTGGTAGAATTTTTTCGAATTTGATAGTTTTTTTCGAATGTGGTAGAATTTTTTCGAATTTGACAGTTTTTTTCGAATGTGGTAGAATTTTTTCGAATTTGATAGTTTTTTTCGAATGTGGTAGAATTTTTTCGAAATTGACAGTTTTTTTCGAATGTGTTAGAATTTTTTCGAATTTGATAGTTTTTTTCGAATGCGGTCGAATTTTTTCGAATGCGGTCGAATTTTTTCGAATTCGAATACGAAACGAAACGAATTCCGAAAACGAATGTAATGAATGCAACGAATTTAACTAAACGAATTAAGTTAAATAACAAATCGAAACGAAACTAAACTAAACGAATTTTTTCATCCTGCACATGTCTACAGGAGTGTGTTTTTTCATTTTCCTTGATTTGGACTTTATTAAAACAAAATGGTTTACATACACTTTCTCTGCTGCTCTCCCCAGCTACAATATATCTTGTCTTTCACCACTTTGGTACAGAGCAGCATGTGACTTACGCCTCGACGTTCACACGGAAGTACTTAAGCCTATACCCGTGCAAGGGCTGTGTTTGCCCACATGGGGATGCACAAGTGTTCCATGATGCTGCAAGCAGGCAGTCCCATTCATGTCAACTGGGACTCAACAGCTGCATGGACACAAAAAAGAAGAGGAGGGGTTAATGGACTTTAAAGGTACCACTGTGATCCCAAGTTGGAAAAGTTGTAAAAAAGCAGCTCACAAATGTATAAAATTCACATTTTATTTAGAAAAATATAAAAAATCATTGTAAAAACATTATAACGTATGTGCATGCTATCAAGATATGTATCTCTCCCATATATAAAAGAAAGCACAGACAAATTATACAGAGAAACCTGTGCAGATTGGCCCACAAATCAATCATAGTGGTCTTCTATATATAAGTGGCCAACTGCAGAGTCACTGTATCAACGCTAATGGATCACTACGCGTTTCGCCAATAGCTTATTCAGGGAATCCTATTGGTACACGTTCAGAACAAGAGGCATGTAGTGCTTAATCCACAACACAGAAGGGGGGGAAGGCATGCAAAGCCAGCTGAGAAAAAGGGACGTGGTGTAATGCAGCCAAATGACAGGGGCCCACGCAGGGTCAAGCTTGTAGATAGGAGTGCTGCAAAACTCCTCAAAATGATATTCTAGAGAGCCAATCAGAATATGTGCCACCAGAGATGAAAATTCATTAGTTCACTGGTCATGGTGAATGGGGCTCTGTAAATTGACTGCCGCCGATCCTGGCCACGAGTGGCTCTTGCATGGGGAGAACACACCATCCACATGGCATGAACGGAGCCAGTGCTCTTGATCTGACACTAGTGCGAGTGCATGACCCCTAGCCCACACAGTCTGTGTTTAGAAGAAAGCACCCACACTCACATGGCTGTCAAATTGGAAGCAGCGGCTGTGTCCATGTAGCGGCTCCCAAATGACATGAATGCGACTACCTGCATGCGGATTCATGGAACACCAGTGCATCCTGTGTGGGCAACACTACGCAAAGCTAAATTACGCTCATGTGAAAGAGCCCATACTCCTCTTCCTTTCACATAGCACTGGTAATTGCTGCTCAGGCACCCAGCACAGTCACATGGGGCTAGGAAAAGAGTCCTCAGTCTTGTAGTTCCAAGTCACAACTTCATGCTTCCATAGGGTTTCACTTCAAGAAGACTGCTTCATGACCTCACTGACACCCGCTACCCTTCATTGCCATTCCCACTCCCATCTGCATCCTTCAGACACCACCAGGGGCGGCCTGTCCATTAAGGGCGCATGGGCGCCGCCTCCCCTTTCCATCACCGCTGCCACCCCCTATTCATGTGTCCGGCCCCTTTCAGGACACATGAATTACAGTGGCAGGGGTGTTTTTTTGAAGCACCTGATTAGAGCCAGAGGCTCTAATAGGTTTTAAAATAGGGTGGGTTTGTGGCGGAGAGCATTGCGCTCGGAGCCCACCGAGGTGTGTTAGAAAAGCAAATGAATATTCACTTTTCTAACACTGAATTGCCTCTCCGCTAATCAGGGAGCGCGGGTCTGATACCCATTTCCCAATTGGCTGAAAGGACAGGCGATCCTATTGGACCCCTAGGAGAAGGAGGAGGGAGATCAACGGCAGAAGCCACCTTGATCCACAGGAGGAGTAAGTCAAAAAGCTGCCGCTCACCGGACACGCTGCCTGCTCGCTTCCTAGATGGGGTAAGTGTAGGGCTTTGATGTCCTGACCGTCCTCCGGGGGGGGGGAGCTGTTTGCCGCCAACTGACCGGGGGGACTGTTTGCCTCCCTCAGAAAGAAAAAAACAGCATCTGCCACTGGACACCACCACCTATGCAAAACAACCATCCATGCAAATGACTGCAACTAGGGAAGCCTTCCCAGGACTTACAGTCAAGTAGACATGTCAAGTCACCTTTAACATCTTCCTAAAACTATAATGTCTAACTTATACTACTTTAACTTTAAAGTATTACTAAACCCACAACAGTAAAATCAGTCTGTATATGCAGTAAAGCATGCTTGTTATACTCACTGTGGAACCTAAGGAGTTAACCTTCTGCATTGTATAAAAAGGCTGTTTGATCCTACATGGACAGATTCTCCCCTTCTTGCATTGCCCCCAAAACATGTCCAGATAAGACAGAGTAAATGGAGTCAGGCTGCACATGCTCAGTTTGGTGTGTATTGCTAGAGAGTTTTGTTTTTTTTTTTCCTTGGGAGAGCGCATGCGATCAGCACAGGGTCAATCAACACTGTCCAGACAGAGGGTAAGGGGTCCTGCATCCTCATAGGACAGTCAGAAGATAATGAAAACTCCTCCTACAAGCTTTAGCAGGCACTGATAGAAGTCACAAACAACAGGAGGATAAAAATGAACTATACAGCTTATGCTTTTCAGTATGAATAGTACCTGGTGAGGATAAAGTAGTAACCACACCTATATAAGTAATGCTAATTGCTTGCATCCCAGGCACTCAGGCATTAGAAAGTGGGTGCATTCCTCTAGATTAAATAAGCATATCAAAAAACACAAAGAAAAAGCAATTCATCGATGAGGACTAGGCAATATAGCAAAAATATAAATTGATTTTATTGAAAAAAATTTCACTTAAACACCAATTACAACATGGTCAAAAAACCAAATACCATCACCACCTAATAAAATAGACAACATTGTCTAAAAACAAGACACAGATGGCCACCACTTCCACACACCATGCACACCTCTAAACAGACATGTAAGGAATAATATCTCCTAGTAAATAAAAATGCAAATGGAGGAGAGGAGGCCGGTAGTGTTGCTATGGGAGATTCCTTATGAAAGATGACACAAGGGATGGGAAGTGACCTGCTGGTGTATGTCACAAATAGGGCTCCAATCATGCTATGGTACAGTTCTTAGCAGTTTGAACAGTAAAGTAGGTACCCTCTAATGAAAAGGTAACGTCCAGTATGAAGAGCTATAGATGTGTGGAGACAGAAATATGCCAAGAGAAATAAGGATCGGTCACAGCATCAGTGCTATAGGGGAGAGAAAATCACTGGAAGGTAATCCAAACTTAAATTTAGATTCACTGTATCCCTTTATCTTTTAATTTTAATTTTTTAATTATGTTTACTTTTCCCCCTTTTTCTTCCCTTTCCGTTTCCTCCCCCCCCCCCTCCCCTTTCCTTTCCCTCCCTAATGTTATTTTCCACTTTTTCCTTTGAGGAACGGTGCGCCTACAGACTGGTCCGCTGTATGGGCACTATTTGTTGTCTTTTTGCATGTATGGCTGTCAACCAGTTACGCTGTTGCCTAGACAACCAGACGCCCTTGTATTCACGTAACGTAACGAGAGGGCTATATAAGGTGGTTGCCTAGCCTACAGCGCATGCTCTGAAGAAATCCCTGTGTCGGATGAAACGCATCAGCATGACGCCATCACGCTCTGCATAGCGTGTTCACAGACCCACCCCACTAGACCCGGGGATTCCGCTTGCTCTTCCGTGAGGCTGCTCTCTACGGATCCGGGCACCAGAGGACACTATACACCGCTTCCATGCGGTATTTTCCAACCCTCCATAACGTAGCCTGATTGCCTCCACATACACTCTGCTTGTGACACTCCACTCACGGATGGACCGAAACTAACCTGACGAGCCATTTGGAGACAGTTTGAGAAGGATTACTGCAGCTGCGCTACTTGATCGATGTCACATTCCGGTGTCTTCAGAGGGGTGAGATCTAACCTGACATCCCTATGGGACTGCTATACTTACTTTCCAGTGATTTTCTCTCCCCTATAGCACTGATGCTGTGACCGATCCTTATTTCTCTTGGCATATTTCTGTCTCCACACATCTATAGCTCTTCATACTGGACGTTACCTTTTCATTAGAGGCTACCTACTTTACTGTTCAAACTGCTAAGAACTGTACCATAGCATGATTGGAGCCCTATTTGTGACATACACCAGCAGGTCACTTCCCATCCCTTGTGTCATCTTTCATAAGGAATCTCCTCCTCTCCTCCATTTGCATTTTACCTGCATGAATATCAGCCTCCACAGGGAGATTTACTAGGAGATATTATTCCTTACATGTCTGTTTAGAGGTGTGCATGGTGTGTAGAAGTGGTGGCCATCTGTGTCTTGTTTTTAGACAACGTTGTCTATTTTATTAGGTGGTGATGGTATTTGGTTTTTTGACCATGTTGTAATTGGTGTTTAAGTGAAATTTTTTCACTGATAGAAGTCACAAGACTGCTATATACTGCTGATGAGAAAAGATATTTAATATTTACTAAAATGATTGCATTTTTATGTTCCATGTATTGAGGGAGACCAGATATAGTGAATGCATGGCCCTGGGTTTAGTAACACTTTAACTGTAGTATATTACAATTAAATGTTTTTTAGCTGCAGCTTTTTTTGCATAAATCTGTTATGCCGCGTACACACGAGCGCACTTTACGGCAGACTTTGCCCGGCTGACTTTTCGACGGACTTTACGACGGACTTTCTGAATGAACTGACTTGCCTACACACAAACAACCAAAGTCCGTCGAATTCGTACGTGATGACGTACGACTGGACTAAGACAAGGAAGTTCATAGCCAGTAGCCAATAGCTGCCCTAGCGTGGCTTTTTGTCCGTCGAACTAGCATACAAACGAGCGGACTTTTCGACCGGACTCGAGTCCGTCAGGTAGATTTGAAACATGTTTCAAATCTAAGTCCGTCCAACTTTTGAGCAAACAAAGTCCGCTGGAGCCCACACACGATCGAATTGTCCGAAGAAATCCAGTACGCCGAACCAAGTCTGCCATAAAGTCCGATCGTGTGTACGCGGCATTAGAAACAATTTTAGGTTTATAGGTACCATTAAGGTCACAAGGAATGCATTTAAAGAAAACAATTATGTTCTCTTAAATAACTTCTTCAGGTGGCAGTGGTATTAATTGTTCGTCACACAGCTATTGAATGTAATCAGTACTTTCATTGATTCTGAGCCACAGTGTTCGTTATAAATGCTAAAAGATCTGGCGAGTTAAAGTCAGTGCTGTAGAGGCAGCCAGCAAAGCACTATTTCAATTAACAGGTAATGGGACTTAATATCAAGCCTAACACACAGAATGAAAAGAGATGTTAAGGTAGAGACCTTACTGGTAAAATTTTCCCTTTCTGCACATTCTCATCCATTATTGCTCACCGTACATTAATATATAACTTTTATAGCACATGAGTACCTGTTTATGTACATATTGATGTGAGTCATAGTGTAAACTAGTAAAGGTCTAAGCATCTCTGCAATCCATATGCTAGCTCCTCTGGATTTTATGAAGAGCGGTACACAGTAATGAAACCAAATGCCTGCTGAGCTGACAGGTTTATGTGATTTTGCAATAAAAGACTCTAATTCACTTTATTTTCCCTGTCAGCGGTACAGCTTGGAGCGTCAATGTCATTATTAGGATGAATAAAGTAAAGGCCATAGCTGATGATCTTAAAGAACGCAAGTGTTAAGGAGGAACACACACAGCCTGGGAAAGTATTTAAGGCTGAACTCCATGCAGATATACAGAATCACACCATTTAATCCAGATATGTATTAATTGGAAATCATTAAATGTATTTTATATAAAACAAGCATAGATGGAACATGGAAGCTGTCCAGCTATCTGTAATGCCCTGCACAGGAACCCTTATGCCGCGTACACATGGTTGGACTTTCCGGCAGGAAAAGTCTGACGGAATCTTTTCAGCGGACATTCCAATCGTGTGTGTGCCTCATCTGACTTTTTTTTTCGAAAATCCTGACGGACCTAGAAATAGAGCATGTTTCAAATCTTTCCGACGGAATCAGTTCCTATCGGGAAAACCGTTCCGTCTCTATGCTGTTCCAACGGACCAAAAACGACGCATGTTCTGAAGCAAGAACGAGACGGAAGCTATTGGCTACTCGCTATTGAAATTCCTTTTTCTAGCCCCGTCATACGTGTTGTACGTCACCGTGTTCTAGATGGTCGGACTTTGGTGTGATCGTGTGTACGCAACACAGTTTCAGCGGAACTACGTCAGTAAAACCTTCAGAGTTCATTCCAATGGAAAAACTGGTCGTATGTATGCTGCATTAGGGCTGGTTCACACCAGCCTCTGCATTAAAAACAAAAAAAAAAAAAAACTTTATTGAGACGTCACCCTCATAAATCTCATAGATCTCATAAATTTCAATTGCTGCCCGCACGATGCAGGGCAGCAGATTGCCTTGCACTGCGCTGATAAAAAGTATTGCATATAATACTTTCTTTCAGCACACTGTGCCCGCATACCACTGCAACCCAGTGCTGTGAACTGGGCACATAGAGAACAAGGCAGTTTGTATTGTCCATATGGTGGGACTGCACTGGAATAGCCACCCAACGCAGTCCCACCATATGTGGTGTGAACCAGTCCTGAAGGTGGCCACAGATGGATTGAAATTTGGCCATTTCAGCAGACACTGGATGAATTTAGATCGATGTGTGCACTGCTGCTCAACAGAAGTCAATCTATCAATTTTTTTTTTAACAGAACTGCTGGAAAAAACGTTGATCAGCAGCTGTAGCCACTGATCTGTGTATTCTGATAGCAGAGGATTCCTCCTGACAGTGGGGAGGGTTCCCACATCCTGCTCAATTGTGTGGATAGGAAGAATGGTTCAGTTTTTTTTTTTTGATCACCCAAAAGCATAGGCAGCACCCTGAGCTAATTGTAGCTCTACTGCTTTGCACAGTGCAGGCAGTACAGTTTGAACATACAGTATGCAGGTGAGGGCAGTATGTTGACTTCACCAGTGTGTTCTGCTTCTCTTTCACTGTTCAGTCACAGGCTGTGACCAAGCTGTATTGCTTAACAGCGAGTGAGTACAAAGAAAGGCAACAAAGCTAATAAAGGGTCTGGAGGATATTAGTTATGAGGAAAGGTTACGAGCACTGAACTTTTTCTCTCTGGAGAAGAGACGCTTGAGAGGGGATATGATTTCAATATACAAATACCGTACTGGTGACCCCACAATAGGGATAAAACTTTTGCGGAAGGGAGTTTAACAAGACTTGTGGCCACTCATTAAAATTAGAAGAAAAGAGGTTTAATCTTAATCTACGTAGAGGGTTCTTTACTGTAAGAGAGGCAAGGATGTGTAATTCCCTTCCACAGGCGGTGGTCTCAGCGGGAGGCATTGATAGTTTCAGGAAACTATTTGATAAACACCTGAACGGCCGCAACATACAGGGATATACAATGTAATACTGACATATAATCACACACATAGGTTGGACTTGATGGACTTGTGTCTTTTTTTCAACCTCACCTACTATGTAACTATGTAATAGCGATAAAGAAAAGTGAGATCACTGACCTGGCTATATTTTGTTATTAAGGAGGGGGAGATGGATTACTAAACTTACATAGTTCATGTATATGTATTTCAGCTGTGTAGCTTTTTGCCTGGAATTCTGTTTCACACACAACATACAAATGCTATTATGTATGTCACAATCTTATGGAATCAATAGCAGCAGCTAAAAAAATATTTTGATGTGTTATTTTAGGATAATATACTCTAAAGCAAACATATGTTTATAACATCATTTAATATTTAATTATTCAGATGCGTCATTTGATAATAAAGCCTTTAAAGAACACGCCTATGCTTATATATAATAATTCCTATTTAATAACATCAAATTAAAGTTCTAATTATACAACATATGCTATTAAAGTGATACTAAAGGGTATCATTTTGTCAATTAAAATAAAAAATGTTTTTAAATTACTTCTGCTCTGAACAAGGATATACAGTATCTCACAAAAGTGAGTACACCCCTCACATTTTTGTAAATATTTTATTATTTATTTTCATGTGACATCACTGAAGAAATTACACTTTGCTACAATGTAAAGTAGTGAGTGTACAGCTTGTATAACAGTGTAAATTTGTTGTCCCCTCAAAATAACTCAACACACAGCCATTAATGTTTAAACCGCTGGCAACAAAAGGGAGTACACCCCTAAGTGAAAATGTCCAAATTGGGCCCAATTAGAGATTTTCCCTCCCTGGTGTCATGTGATTCGTTAGTGTTACAAGGTCTCAGGTGTGAATGGGGAGCAGGTGTGTTAAATTTGGTGTTATCGCTCTCCCTCTCTCATACTGGTCACTGGAAGTTCAACATGGCACCTCATGGCAAAGAACTCTCTGAGGATCTGAAAAAAAGAATTTTTGCTCTACATAAAGATGGCCTAGGCTATCAGAAGATTGCCAAGACCCTGAAACTGATCTGCAGCACAGTGGCCAAGACCATACAGTCAGGGCCGATCCTAGGGTCACCGGCGCCTGGGTGCAGAAATATTTCTGGCGCCCCCACATGGGCGTGGTCATCTTACCAACCTTTACAAATGTTTCTATGGCAACGACTCAAACACAGAGATGCTCCCCTAAGAAGTCTTTGTTACCCTGGGATACTCCTGTGATCTTTTAATAAAGAAAATACAGGAAGAGGGTACACTAATGAGACCTGGAGGGGAGTCTCTCTGATGCACACAGAGATGGCTTCTGTTAGAGAGTCTGTTAGAAAGAGCCCCCAGACATAATACAGAAGATGGTCAGAGACTGCAGACATAATACAGGAGATGATCAGAGACTGCAGACATAATACAGGAGATAATCAGAGACTGCAGACATAGTACAGGAGATGATCAGAGACTGCAGACATAGTACAGGAGATGATCAGAGACTGCAGACATAGTACAGGAGATGATCAGAGACTGCAGACATAGTACAGGAGATGATCAGAGACTGCAGACATAATACAGGAGATGATCAGAGACTGCAGACATAGTACAGGAGATGATCAGAGACTGCAGACATAGTACAGGAGATGATCAGAGACTGCAGACATAGTACAGGAGATGATCAGAGACTGCAGACATAGTACAGGAGATGATCAGAGACTGCAGACATAGTACAACAGATGATCAGAGACTGCAGACATAGTACAGGAGATGGTCAGAGACTGCAGACATACTACAGGAGATGATCAGAGACTGCAGACATACTACAGGAGTTGATCAGAGACTGCAGACATAGTACAGGAGATGATCAGAGACTGCAGACAGGATATAAGAGATGATCAAAGACTGCAGACATAGTACAGGAGATGATCAGAGACTGCAGACATACTACAGGAGATGATCAGAGACTGCAGACATACTACAGGAGATGATCAGAGACTGCAGACATAATACAGGAGATGATCAGAGACTGCAGACATAATACAGGAGATAATCAGAGACTGCAGACATAATACAGGAGATGATCAGAGACTGCAGACATACTACAGGAGATGATCAGAGACTGCAGACATAATACAGGAGATGATCAGAGACTGCAGACATAATACAGGAGATAATCAGAGACTGCAGACATAATACAGGAGATGATCAGAGACTGCAGACATAGTACAGGAGATGATCAGAGACTGCAGACATAGTACAGGAGATGATCAGAGACTGCAGACATAGTACAGGAGATGATCAGAGACTGCAGACATAGTACAAAAGATGATCAGAGACTGCAGACATACTACAGGAGATGATCAGAGACTGCAGACATACTACAGGAGATGTTCAGAGACTGCAGACAGGATATAAGAGATGATCAAAGACTGCAGACATAGTACAGGAGATGATCAGAGACTGCAGACATAGTACAGGAGATGATCAGAGACTGCAGACATAGTACAGGAGATGACCAGAGACTGCAGACATAATACAAGAGATGATCGGAGACTGCAGACATACTACAGGAGATGATCAGAGACTGCAGACATAATACAGGAGATGGTCAGAGACTGCAGACATAGTACAGGAGATGATCAGAGACTGCAGACATAATACAGGAGATGATCAGAGACTGCAGACATAGTACAGGAGATGATCAGAGACTGCAGACATAGTACAGGAGATGAACCGAGACTGCAGACATAATACAGGAGATGATCAGAGACTGCAGACATAGTACAGGAGATGATCAGAGACTGCAGACATAATACAGGAGATGATCAGAGACTGCATTTCCTATGAACGTTAGTAGATAATGGCCCATTGGCCCTCTCACCTGACCCAGCGATACAGCGATGGTTCCTCTGATCAGGAGTCAGCTCACTCTGAATTGCCCGTGGTGACTCCGCTGGGTAGAGCCCAGATCTATATTCCAGCAGTGACTCCATTCCTTTCTCTGCCAGGGATGGCGCTAGGCTGTGTGGCTTTCCCTCTGGTGGCGCAGGTCAGCGGGGTTCTCTCTCTGATGGTGTTCCCTCAGCACTGTCCTCTCCCTTTGGAGTCCTGGGTGTACTTCCCTGAAAGCTTTCCCGGCTCCTGGCTCTCTCTCTCTCTCTCTCCCATTTAGCTGAGCATGCTGTGTGAGCTGCAGTTTCCGTGTTACAGTGGGGCTGCTAGTCCTCGGGACTACATGTCCCACAATCCTCTTCTCTGCTCCTTTTTGTATTCTGTTTCTTCCCTGGGTATATGAAGGCAGGGGAAGATACATAGTGGGCAGCTGTGCTGGCAAGCGCTGCTCACTAGTACAGCAGCGTGTGCAAGAGGGAGAGGGAGGGGGGAGAGGGAGGGGGGAAAGAAGAGCCCGCAGCTGCATTGGCATCACTAGGGTTGGGGTCACCCCCCCTTCCACCAACTATAGTCGCCCCTCAGTACAGACCCCCCTCCACTAAGTATAGACCCCCTCCATCAGTGCAGAACCCGCACTAAGTATAAACCCCTCCCTCAGTACAGACCTTACTCAGTGCAGACCCCCCAGGAAAACCCCCCTCCATTAGTACAGACCCCCCCAGGACAGACCCCACCCTCCATTAGTACAGACCCCCCCAGGACAGACCCCCCTCCATTAGTAATGACCCCCAGGACAGACCCCCCTCCATTAATACAGACCCCCCAGGACAGACCCCCCCCATTAGTATAGACCCCCCAAGACAGACCCCCCTCCATTAGTACAGACCCCCCAGGACAGACCCCCCTCCATTAGTACAGACCCCCCCTCCATTACTACAGACCCCCCAGGACAGACCCCCCTCCAATAGTACAGACGCCCCCAGGACAGAGCCCCCCCTCCATTAGTACAGACCCCCCAGGACAGAGCCCCCTCCATTAGTACAGACCCCCCAGGACAGACCCCCCTCCATTAGTACAGACCCCCCAGGACAGACCCCCCTCCAATAGTACAGACGCCCCCAGGACAGAGCCCCCCCTCCATTAGTACAGACCCCCCAGGACAGAGCCCCCTCCATTACTACAGACCCCCAGGACAGACCCCCCTCCATTACTACAGACCCCCCAGGACAGACCCCCCTCCAATAGTACAGACCCCCCCAGGATAGAGCCCCCCCTCCATTAGTACAGACCCCCCAGGACAGACCCCCCTCCAATAGTACAGACGCCCCCAGGACAGAGCCCCCCCTCCATTAGTACAGACCCCCAGGACAGACCCCCCTCCATTACTACAGACCCCACAGGACAGAGCCCCCTCCATTACTACAGACCCCACAGGACAGAGCCCCCCTCCATTACTACAGACCCCCCAGGACAGACCCCCCTCCATTACTACAGACCCCCCAGGACAGACCCCCCTCCATTACTACAGACCCCCCAGGACAGAGCCCCCTCCATTACTACAGACCCCCCAGGGCAGGACCCCCCTCCATTAGTACAGACCCCCCCCAGGACAGAGCCCCCCCCTCCATTACTACAGACCCCCCAGGACAGACCCCCCTCCATTACTACAGACCCCCCAGGACAGAGCCCCCCTCCATTACTACAGACCCCCCAGGACAGAGCCCCCCTCCATTACTACAGACCCCCCAGGACAGACCCCCCTCCATTACTACAGACCCCCCAGGACAGACCCCCCTCCATTACTACAGACCCCCCAGGACAGAGCCCCCTCCATTACTACAGACCCCCCAGGGCAGGACCCCCCTCCATTAGTACAGACCCCCCCCAGGACAGAGCCCCCCCCTCCATTACTACAGACCCCCCAGGACAGACCCCCCTCCATTACTACAGACCCCCCAGGACAGAGCCCCCCTTCTTACTACAGACCCCCCAGGACAGAGCCCCCCTCCATTACTACAGACCCCCCAGGACAGACCCCCCTCCATTACTACAGACCCCAAGACAGACCCCCCTCCATTACTACAGACCCCCCAGGACAGAGCCCCCCTCCATTACTACAGACCCCCCAGGGCAGGACCCCCCTCCATTAGTACAGACCCCCCCAGGACAGAGCCCCCCCCTCCATTACTACAGACCCCCCAGGACAGAGCCCCCACCATTACTACAGACCCCCCAGGACAGAGCCCCCTCCATTACTACAGACCCCCCAGGACAGAGCCCCCCCCATTACTACAGACCCCCCAGGATAAAGCCCCCCTCCATTACTACAGACCCCCCAGGACAGAGCCCCCTCCATTACTACAGACCCCCCAGGACAGACCCCCCTCCATTACTACAGACCCCCCAGGACAGACCTCCCTCCATTACTACAGACCCCCCAGGACAGAGCCCCCTCCATTACTACAGACCCCCCAGGACAGAGCCCCCCTCCATTACTACAGACCCCCCAGGACAGAGCCCCCCTCCATTACTACAGACCCCCCAGGACAGAGCCCCCCTCCATTACTACAGACCCCCCAGGACAGAGCCCCCTCCGTTACTACAGACCCCAGGACAGACCCCCCTCCATTATTACAGACCCCCCTCCATTACTACAGACCCCCCAGGACAGAGCCCCCCTCCATTACTACAGACCCCCCAGGACAGACCCCCCTCCATTACTACAGACCCCCCTCCATTACTAAAGACCCCCCAGGACAGAGCCCCCTCCATTACTACAGACCCCCCAGGGCAGGACCCCCCTCCATTACTACAGACCCCCCAGGACAGAGCCCCCCTCCATTACTACAGACCCCCCAGGGCAGGACCCCCCTCCATTAGTACAGACCCCCCCAGGACAGACCCCCCTCCATTACTACAGACCCCCCAGGGCAGGACCCCCCTCCATTACTACAGACCCCCCAGGACAGAGCCCCCTCCATTACTACAGACCCCCCAGGATAGAGCCCCCCTCCATTACTACAGACCCCCCAGGATAGAGCCCCCCTCCATTACTACAGACCCCCCAGGATAGAGCCCCCCTCCATTACTACAGACCCCCCAGGACAGAGCCCCCTCCATTACTACAGACCCCCCCAGGATAGAGCCCCCCTCCATTACTACAGACCCCCCAGGGCAGGACCCCCCTCCATTAGTACAGCCCCCCCAGGGCAGGACCCCCCTCCATTAGTACAGCCCCCCCAGGACAGAGCCCCCCTCCATTACTACAGACCCCCCCAGGACAGAGCCCCCCTCTATTAGTAATGACCCCCCAGGGCAGGACCCCCCCTCCATTATTACAGACCCCCCCCTTCATTAGGGTACAGTACATAAAAACACCCGGGCGGCAGCTGGAGAGGAGAGTGTGCAGCCGCGCCGCCCGGGTGGAGAACAGAAGATTACACAGCAGGAGTGAGAGACACAGAGAGGAGGAGAATGTGTCAGCACGGACCGCTCCGCTCCCCCTCCCCCCCCCGCGCGCGACATCACTCACTGCACGGCTGGTCTCTCTCCACACAGAGACCAGCCGCTCTGCCTCCCTTCTCATCTTCGGCTGGCTGAAGGAGGGAGGGGCTTGAGCACTGAATACAGCGGCGCCTTTCTTCTTAGAACACCAGCGGAGAGGCGCCGCAGGACACAAACAAGAGGAGGAGGAGGGAACGGAGCACTCTGGCGCTACAGCGCCCCCACCTCTCTGGCGCAGGGGTGCACTGCACCCCGTGCACCCCGTCTGGGATCGGCCCTGCATACAGTGGTTTAACATGATAGGTTCTACTCAAAACAGGTGCACGTGCAGAGTATCAAATCCAGAGGTTGTCTTTGGGAAATAGACGTATGAGTTCTGCCAGCATTGCTACAGAGGTTGAAGGGGTGGGGGGGTCAGCCTGTCAGTGCTCAGATCATACGCCGCACACTGCATCAAATTGGTCTGCATGATTGTCGTCCCAGAAGGAAGCCTCTCCTGAAGATGATGCACAAGAAAGTCCACAAACAGTTTGCTGAAGACAAGCAAACTGGACATGGATTATTGGAACTGGGGATGCATGAGTGTTGCCAGTGTTCGGCCGAGAAAGGTCCCCCATCGGATAGTGTCCGCCCTGTACTGCGCAGGCGCAGCGCTTGCGCAGTATGGAGGAGAAAGGAGACGCCGAAAGTCTCCGATCATGAACAGTTGTTCATGAGCTGTACACGGTGCCTGCGCAATTAACACTACATTGTGCCACACGCTCCTGATGCTCGTGCAACTCTGCAAGGGGCGGGTGTAGGGGCGGATGCATACAGAAGTAAAGTATTGAAATTTCTTGTGTTATGTATGTAACCCGCCCATCAACATTGAACTACCCGCCCTTATCAGCTCTGCCCATCATTGTAAAACTGCGCTCTGGCCATCATGCGGCCTCTTCTGTATGCATCCGCCCCTACACTCGCCTGACACTATCCGACGAGGGACCTTTCTTGACAGGACACCAGCACTGGGGAGCTACAGTTCATTGAGGGAACCATGAATGCCAACATGTACTGTGACATACTGAAGCCGAGCATGATCCCCTCCCATCAGAGACTGGGCCGCAGGGCAGTATTCCAACATGATAACGACCCCAAACACACCTCTAAGACGACCACTGCCTTGCTAAAGAAGCTGAGGGTAAATGTGATGGAATAGCCAAGCATGTCTCCAGACCTAAACCCTATTGAGCATCTGTGGGGCATCCTCAAACAGAAGGTGGAGGAGCGCAAGGTAACATCGACCAGCTCCTTGATGCATGGAGGAGTGGAAGAAGACTCCAGTGGCAACCTGTCAAGCTCTGGTGAACTCCATGCCCAAGAGGGTTAAGGCAGTGCTGGGAAATAATGGTGGCCACACAAAATATTGACAATTTGGGCCCACTTTGGACATTTTCACTTAGGGGTTTACTCACTTTTGTTGCCAGCGGTTTAGAAATTAATGGCTGTGTGTTGAGTTATTTTGAGGTGACAGCAAATTTACACTGTTGTACAAGCTGTACACTCACTACTTTACATTGAAAAGATAGAATAAAATATTTACAAAATGTGAGGGGTGTACTCACTTTTGTGAGAAACTGTATATACAAGTTCACCGCCAGTGCTGTCTGCACCTACCTTCTGTGGGTGCCTACCATGTTTCCCTGAAAATAAGACCTACTATGTCTTCTGTTGCCAAAATTAATATAAGACCCAGGCTTATTTTTGAGGAAACGCGTATTGAGTAAGTATTGAGACCCCTTTAAATGTTTCACTCTTTGTTATATTGCAGCCATTTGCTAAAATCATTCAGTTCATTTTTTTTCCTCATTAATGTACACACAGCACCCCATATTGACAGAAAAACAAAGAATTGTTGAAATTTTTGCAGATTTATTAAAAAAGAATAACTGAAATATAACATGGTCCTAAGTATTCAGACCCTTTGCTCAGTATTTAGTAGAAGCACCCTTTTGATCTAATACAGCCATGAGTCTTTTTGGGAAAGATGCAACAAGTTTTTCACACCTGGATTTGGGGATCCTCTGCCATTCCTCCTTGCAGATCCTCTCCAGTTCTGTCCGGTTGGATGGTAAACGTTGGTGGACAGCCATTTTTAGGTCTCTCCAGAGATGCTCAATTGGGTTTAAGTCAGGACTCTAGCTGGGCCATTCAAGAACAGTCACAGAGTTGTTGTGAAGCCACTTCTTCGTTATTTTAGCTGTGTGCTTAGGGTCAGGGAAGGCAGAGGCAGGAAACTAGCTGTCTGGCTCTTATGCTAACCCTCTACCTTTAATACTTTTTGATCAACTGATCAGGTAGAATTAGGGAGGTGAGTAATACTGACTTCACTTGCTGCATACTTTACCAAGTCACTGACTGTGAAATGATGAAGTTTAATTAAAAAACACTTTAATTACTACAGTTTTAGTTATATTTTTGTTTGTTACAGGTAAATAATATAACTAAAGCTGTAGAGAAAAATATGCTTTAACTAAATGTCAGCTTTAACTCCTTAATGCCAATACGCAGATATGCGGCCTCACTAGATTGGGCTTTTTTGTCCATGGGGCTGCATGTCTGTGTATCTGTCCCCACACAGGGAGCTTCCAGAACAGAGGCCGAGGTCTCAACGAGAGCCCTGGGTCCCCTACTAACAATTGGGACTGGGACAGGGGTCACCTGATCGCTGTGATAGCCTCTAATTGGCTATCACAGTGATCAGTCATTGTGAAGCCCGGCCCTGTGTTTCACATTTCTGTGAATGGAGAAGAAAGAAACATTGCATCTGTATCTCTCCTTGCAGAGAGAAAAAAAGTGTGTGTAAAAAAATAAAAATAAAATATAATAATAATAATAAAAAATAAAGAAAAAATACCTAGATCAATGTTTGATCTAGGTCAGTGCCAGGGTTAGTCTTTGGGTCAAATAGGGGGCAAAGGTCAAGGTCAGGAGCAAAGGTCATGATCAGTATATCTTCGACAGGATTTGTTAAAAAAAACAAAACATTTTTTAAAATTAGTATCAGTGTTATACCCCATACACACGGTCGGATTTTCCGATGGAAAATGTCCGATCGGAGCGTGCTGTTGGAAATTCCGACCTTGTGTGGGCTCCATCTGACATTTTCCATCGGATTTTCCGACACACAAAGTTTGAGAGCAGGATATAAAATTTTCCGACAACAAAGTCCGATCGCGTCAATTCCGACCGTGTGTGGCCTGTTCCGACGCACAAAGTGCCACGCATGCTCAGAAGAAATTCACAGAACAGCTCGGTCTGGTAAACTTAGCGTTCGCAATGGATACAGCACTTTCGTCACACTGCAATGTTAAAAATGGTTTAATACAGCGCACTCTCTTCTTCTTTATAATGTGACAAGAATTAAGTAGTTTTGCTGCTCATATTCACACATACTTCTCACAAACTTATTCTTTTTTTTCCTTGGGATTCCCTGAATATATTGTTATTTGTCACATCGTACAAAAATTTTTTTTTTTTTTTTGATTTAAAGCCATTTTTCTTTTCGATTTTATGTTTGTAGTTTTTCAAAGGCTGATCTTTGTTTAATGTTATTTTTAGTTTTACTCCAGACTATTTTTGTGTGTGTTTTGTGTGTCAAGTTACCACAACACCATTGATATCTTTTATTATTTAATCTCAAGGAGATTGTTTGTTGTTGGTGTCCCTTGTTAATTTCACATTGTATTTTTGAAATGTACCTGAATCCTCACAAACAAACTGTCCTTTTTGAAGTAAAACACACATAGGCAAGTATAATTTAAACCAAAAAACATTTATTAAGGGCTCAGAACCAAACAAAGAGGGAGGCAATGCTGGATAAACAGGAGAAATTAGCGAAGCCTGGGACCCCCAGGGCAGACATCAATTCTTGAACATCAAAATTGGTGGCCTGAGGAGTCCATAGTAAGGGAGGGCAGTCTGGTCCAGAAGTCCCAGAGATCCGGAAAGCAGCAGATGACATCTGTGTCCCCAGGCTGTGGTACCACAAGAGGCTGCATCTTTTGGCCGACCAGACTGGATCCAGGGTCCTCACTTTCTGGTCTTCCTTCCACGCTTCCTTCCACGCTGTGGCTCTGCTGTTGGAGATGTGGCAGGAGGAGGACCTGGAGGAGGAGGAGGACTAGGAGGACCTGGAGGAGAAGAAGGAGGAGGAGGAGGACCTGCAGGAGGAGGAGGAGGACCATGTGTGAGTTCACAAAGGTGTGTATCAGATGTAATTTGGGCCCTCATACCTTTATTAAGAGCCTCCAATATTAACGACTCACACATGAGTTGTTGTCCCTCCTCCATCCTCTGCATTTTAGAGGCAATGATGGCAGCGAAGTCATCCTCCACGGTCTGTGGTGCTCCCAGGGCCTCTGTAGCCCTCCAAAAGAGGCCTATGGCAGCCTCCTCTAGGGTACTCCTCCTCCTGCCACTTTCTCTTTCCAGGTGTAGGGGAGGGACCTGCAGATCAGGCAGCCGGCTCGGCCCGGCCACCTCCTGGCTGAGACTTCCCTGTGTATGAAAAAGGGACATGGTTTTAGTTTTTGCATCATCAATCACAATCAGAAATTAGTACTCCAAACTAACATCTAGTTAACATAATTGATTGGACAACCAGCAATATTTAGAGGAATGGTATACCTGGCTCAAGCTGGGCTCCTCCACATGTTGTTGCCTGGAAGGCCCAGGTTGGGCGTCAGAAGCCTCAGCTGGGGGGGAAGGAAGCGTGGAAGGAAGACTGGAGAGTGATGGCCCGGGTTCAGTCTGGCCTGCCAGAAAATGCAGCCTGTCATAGTACCACATCCTGGGGACATAGATGTCATCTGCTGCTCCGGATCTCTGCGAATCCTGGACTTTCTGGCGCTCCCTTACATATGTGCTCCTCAGGCCACCAATTAAGATCTTCAAATATGTGGTGTCTGCCGTGGGGATCACCTGCTTCACAATTTCAAACAATTGATCCAGCGCTGCCTTCCTCTTTGTTTGGTTCCTATAATGTGGGTGGTTGATCTCCCACAGACAAGGCAGCTCCCTGAACATGTCAATGAATATTGCCATGAAGTCACTATCTTGTAAGATATCCATTTTCACTGCAAGACACAACACAAGACAAACCCTAATGTCAGGCCAAACTCTACTAATCTTGTTACAATATAGGCCTCAATGTAGAAGCAGTATAGGCACAAGTATGTCTCTTACCTTCGTTCTTACGATCGGCGCCTCCAATGCTCCTTCCTCCACTCACAGATCGTACGTAATACGCACGTGTGGTATGCTTTATACACACTGCGCATGCGTGTAACTCCGCCCACCCCTAACGTTCTTTCTAGTCTATTCCCCGCCCCTTTTCGTTCGGCGCAGTGGGTGAAGAGCACATGGCGGATACACAGCAGGTGCCTGCTAATTACAGGAACGAGGAGGAGGAGGAGGAAAACCCGGATCCGGACACGTCCCGATCCAGAAGGAGAAGATTTAAGGTCACAAATATGTCCTTTGGGGAGATGTTGGAGATGGTCGACATCCTGAAGAAGGCCGACTATGATGGAAAGTATGGTCCTTACCCCAACCCCAATATCAGAAAGGCCAAGATCATTGCGAAAGTGGTCACAAGTCTGCACAGGAATTTCGGGGTACGACGATCGAAAGATCAGCTCAGGAAGCGGTGGTCGGACCTGAAATTAAGAGAGCCCGAGCAGTACAGAAAGATCCGGAGAGTGCTGCAAAAAAGTAAGTAGTTTGCTGTGTTCCTATTCTTTTTGTCTTTATTACGTTCGTGCTGCTCCATATGCTTTTCTTATATGTTGTACAGTTTAAAATGTCAATTTTAATGTTCATGGGCCCATTATTCGTTCGTATCAAACATTTTTCTTTCGGCCTATAAAACACCATTGTTTAGGCCATATGCATTTTCCTACATTTTTTAGGGCCTACTTGGATGCAAAATATTTGGTTGTGTAGATGGGTTTGTTACTAGAATGAAATGCAAACTAGATTCTGTGTAAGGAGAGGACACTCAGCAGCTGTTTTCACATCTGGACACTGGAGCACTAATGTGGGACACAAGAACACCCTTTTTATTAGGGGGGGCACACAGGTGCTCCAGTGTATACTATAGGGGGGTCTCCATCTGTGAAGCTTGTACAAAACAGGTAAAGTATTGCAGGTTGACAAAGGACACTAAAAAACCTACATCTTGAAACTCTGCAAAAATTGAAAATTGTACCCCACTTCCAAGCAATGTTTCCTATTTATAGTTCTGCCATCAAATATCTGTGTGCTAATTATACCATTTTTGTCTTACATAGGGGAGAAAAGACTCGGAGGACACCCCTCATCTGAGGAGACCAGAGACCCCCAACCTCTGGAAGAAGGTGAAATACCCCCAACCCAAGCTGGGCAGGAGGAGGAAGAAGATGTTGTGGAAATTGGCACCACAACAGGTGAGTGTCTGCGACCACAGACACAGGTAAGAGATGGATGCTGGCAGTTTTTTGATACCTGTTTTTGTTTGGTTTCTCTATTTTTAGGTGATCGTGATGTTGTGGATCGAGATCATGGGGTGTAATTTAGAATTGGAAAACCTCAAGAAAAAAATCAATGATGTGATTCAAAAAAATAATAACATCATTGATGTTTTGGGGCGAATTTAAAACCCCACAAAATCAATATCTTTTTTTGTGTGCTCCAATCTTTAAAATTTTTGAGCGATGTTTCGAAAAGCCAAATTTGGAGGATGCACACAGTGTGCCAACATGTGCTATCTGCCATCACGGGAGATCAATGGATGCGTTTTGTTGGTGCAACCCCTTCCTCAATAATAAAGTAGCTGTGAGGAAGGGGTTGCTCCCCCAAAACACGTCCCTTGATCCCCCTTGATGGCAGCTAGCACATGTTGACATTCGTAAATTGGTGTGCATCTTCCAAATTTGGCTTTTCAAGGGGTGACTTCACCCCATCTGAACACAATATCAAACACAGTTCCTAAATACTCATGTCTGATATTGTCTTCAAGTTTTACCATATGTGAACTTTGTAAGTTCAAGTTTTTTGTGTTTCTTGTTGGTTTTACACAGGCCTGTTTTATCGTAAATGGACATTTCTATTTTTGATAATGCCACCCCAAAAATTGTTATACAACAAACATGTTGGTTTGTTTTAAAAACCGTTTCTAAATGCACATGTGATTGTGCAGGTATTAAAAAGTTTGTTAATCAAGAATGTGTGCATTATTGTCTCAACGCTACAACACTTTTGTGGTGATGTAATTGCTGTTTCCTGAGAAAATGGTGGTTATTTCCTAAGGGCAAATTCTCTTTGCACTACAAGTGCAGTTTCAGTGCAGTTTCAAGTGCACTTGTAGTATAAAAAGTGTCTACGCCTTTAGTAAATAACAGCCAACAGTGCTTTGTATAAGGTTACACAATCACGCCATTTTCACGACTCCACACATTGCTGTCAGCTAAAACAAACACAAGCAGTAAATGTCACCAAAGATGAATTTTTTTTAATTTATTTGATAAATGCTTCACAAATTGTCTGGCATATTGATGGCCCCCCTACCCGCAAAGAACTCAAGGTATCTTAACCGGACATCACGGGCACTCAGGGAGGGCAAGCCAGGACGGCCACTTTCAAGCGCCGTCATGGTTGTATCATGTAGATTTCCGGCCTCAGGCCCAACTGAGCCAGCATAGTTGGCAGAATGTTGGCGTAAAAAGTTATGGAGAACACAGCACGCCAGGATTAGATGATTAAGTTTATACTCCGCCATATGGATGGGTGTCAGAAATAGGCGGAAGCGGCTGGCCATGATTCCAAATGTGTTCTCCACCACTCTTTTGGCTCTGGCCAGCTGGTAATTAAAAACCCTCTGTTCCAGGGTGAGGATCCTCATCGGGAATGGCCGCATAAGATTTTCCCCCAGCGCAAACGCTTCATCCGCAACGAAGACGAATGGGAGTCCTTCCACATTGTCCTCTGGAGGTGGCAAGTCCAAGCTGCCATTCTGGAGACGCCTGTAGAACTCCGTCTGGGCGATGACGCCACCATCGGACATCTGGCCATTCTTCCCCACGTCCACATACAAGAAGTCGTAATTAGCCGACACCACTGCCAACATCACAATACTATTGAACCCCTTATAGTTGAAATAGTACGACCCCGAGTTGGGTGGTGGGACGATGTGGACGTGTTTCCCATCAATTGCCCCTCCGCAGTTAGGAAAGTCCCACCGCTGGGTAAAGTGGGAGGCCACAGTCTGCCATTCCTGTGGCGTGGAAGGAAACTGTTGAGGAAAACAAAAATAAATTACTATTTTTGCACATAAACATGGCAAGCAGATTAGGCACAAACATTCTTGGCCAACCTCCAGATAGCATTTATTAAGGGAAAATTAACACCAAAGTACAAGGTACACCTATCATATTCCCCCTCCCCCCCTCTCATGGGCCATTTCTAACATTATAGGGGAATCTTGGACAGGTAACCCTCTCCACTTCATTGAGAGATGAATGCCTAAATACAGGGTATTACTTGGAACAGCCCCTCCTTAGTTACACTATTGGCAGCCCACTGGACAGGTAAGAAGTGTCAGAATACAAAGATATAAATACACACTGTACACATTTGAGGACATTCGGACATTATAATATTACCTATCAAGATAATAATAGAATACAAAAACTTTAAACACTAGCATTGGAAAGTATACAGGCAGGCCCTTGCACTATATGCTTTGGGGAATTCAGCCATAAATCTGACCACAAAAGAGATGGGTATAGTGTGTATGGGTTTGGCAAAGTCAGCAGATAGATGATTGAGGATAGATAGAGAATTGGGATCAGCTGACTTAGCAGTTGGGGGGAGGGTGGGTTACTAAAAATGATTTGGGGACACCACAAAAAAAAAGCCTCTGGCACTCTGCCTAAATTTAAAGCACAAATCACATTTCTAAACATTTTAGGGGGTGTTTGGGGTAAAGCACTACTATGGAGCTGACAAAATACATTGTTAAGTGACTACATGAGGTGACTATATGGCCAGGAGAGCATGTTGGGGAGGTAAGTGAAGGCAAATATGTATGAAGGAGTAAAAAAATAATTACGTAAAAATCCTGCATGAATGAGGACAAAGGGGACATTCACAGCATATTCCAATCATGGTAATTAGGGAATGAGGAAAGATATACAATATCTTAGCAAACATTAAATACAATAAAATGTGATATTAAAGGATAAAAATCTTACCTTCATATACTCCTTCTGTAGGACCTGGATGATGGCAGAACAGGTCTCTGGGATAATGATCCCCAGAGCCTGGGGGGAGATGCCTGTCGAGAACTTGAGGTCCTGCAGGCTTCTCCCTGTCGCCAAGTACCGCAGGGTAGTGACCAGCCTCTGCTCCGGAGTGATGGCTTGCCTCATGCAGGTATCCTGCCTGCTGATATAGGGGGTCAGCAAAGCCAGCAGACGGTGAAATACGGGGTCCGTCATCCTGATCACACTGAAGCAACCAATTCTTGGTCCATGAACTCCTTCCCACCCTGTTCAAGGACTGGACTTGTGTCAAGGTCAGGACCCCAACACCAAGCCCCCGCACAGCACGAACTCTATGAGGAGTACGTATACGCAACATGGCTAGAAAACGGTCGGCTGCTCAGAACGAAGTAACAGAACGCACTGAAGAACAGCAAGGCCTGTGAAGAGCGACCTGAAAAACAGTAACGAATGAACAAGAATACAATGACTACTTAAAGCCACGCGGAACTTGCTTGCACGCACTGAAGAGCAGATACAAACCCACAAGCACAGACTGAACCGCAGAAAACGATCTGAAAGCCACGAGTCTGAAAAAGCGCGAATCGTCTCTCCCCAAACTTTTACTAACACGAGATTAGCAAAAGGAGCCCAAAGGGTGCTGCGCTTGGTTCTGAACTGGCCTTTTCTAGTCTCGTTGTACGTGCTGGACGTCACCGCGTTGTTGGCGATCGGAAATTCCGACAACATTGTGCGACCGTGTGTACGCAAAACAAGTTTGAGCCAACATCCGTCGGAAAAAATCCTAGGATTTTGTTGTCGGAATGTCCGCATTAGTGTCATTGTGTTTTAGGTGGGATAAAAAAATGCAAAATGTGCACTATTGTTTCTGAACTGTACTATTGGTACAGACAACAAATAACATACACATATATCACTGCGATCGTTTGGAGCAGGAGAATTTATTTTGGGTTGTTTTTTGGTCGTAGGATGGTAGAACAAGAAATTTACAGATAAATTTGAAAAAACATTTTTTTTTACTATTTTGGGCCAGTTTTTCATTGATAATAGGAAAAAAAACATGCCCATTACCATTTACCACCAAATGAAAGCCCAATTTGTTTTGAAAAAAAAAACAAGGTATTATTCACCTGGTAGTTGTAGTAGTTGTGATATGTACAGTTTTATTAGCACATGTCCAAGTTGCAAAATTGTACTTAGGCATTACATTTCATTTTACCCTTAGACACGAAGGGATTAAAGTATAACTAAAGCTAACCTATTTTTTTTTTTAGATAGATTAGTGAATAGTTTAAACCCCTTTCAGGAGGTGAATGTAACACTGTAGTGTACACTTACCCGTGGGCTGCCTATCAGATTGAGAGCTATGAATACTTATCTCTTATAGTAAATGCCACACAATTCAACGTGTAGCATGATGTTTGAAATTAAAGTGGCTCTTCAGTCATTATTTCATCTTTCCATCTATTAAATCTTCTGCCCTTGTTGTTTTAACTTT
Source organism: Aquarana catesbeiana (assembly GCF_042186555.1). Classification (NCBI taxonomy): domain Eukaryota; kingdom Metazoa; phylum Chordata; class Amphibia; order Anura; family Ranidae; genus Aquarana; species Aquarana catesbeiana. The sequence goes on from NC_133326.1 coordinate 343,516,119, forward strand.
GGAAAGTAAAACACTTTTTTTCCTGCCAGTAAATAGCTTATACAGCCCATTTCCTGTTTCTTGCCTAGTAATAAGCCTAATACATCGTGCACAGCTCTATCTTTCACTCTCCTGAGAGTCTGCCAGCAAGGGAGGGGGGGATGAGTCATAAGAGGGCCAATGAGAGTTGCAGAGCTGGATGTGTGCCTCTGTGTGTCTGTGTAAATCCAGGAAGTGAACAGTCAGCAGCTTCAGCTGCCAACAGTTAAAATGGTTGCAGTCAAACTCAGTGGAGGGAGATTTCTGCAGCATATTTGGCAAGTACAGAACCACAGTATATATAAAATAATATGCAAAGTGGTTGGAGGGAAGCTTCAGAATGGCAAAGATGTTTTTATTACAAATTATGTGAGCAGACTGCAGTTCCTCTTTAACTAGGCAGCTCCACAGACTTTTATGCAAGTGCCTGTATGTACATTTATAGTGGAATTCCTGCCTAACACGAACTATTCTTAAAAATGTCAATATAAACCTTTTTTTACTTTATTGAAATGTCAAAATAGCATTTCTTTCATTTGAAAGTACCACATTGGAACTGTGGTGCAGTGACCAACAGAGAGAGACTTTATATGATCTCTGGTGCGTTGAGAAAAAATGCCGCCTATCTGCATTTTTACGCAGCGCACTGCAACCTACCCTAAGGCAGCCTTGGTGTGAACAGGCAAGGCCCATAGAAAACAACTGTTTTCTATGGGCCTTTGCGGTGGTCTGCATTGATCGGGTGCAGGAAACAGCAGGTCACCACATGTGAATGGGCCCCCATGCTTGGTGATAAACTCATAATGTTTCAATTAGAATGCAATTAACGTTTTCTTCCTAACAGCTTTTTAGTTGTGAATCTAATATTTTATTGTCAAATGCTGACATCCCTAGTGATTACTGATTAAATTATGGTGTTAAATGTGCCATCATTAATGTCATCACTAAAGAACAAAGGATTTTGCAACTGAGATACAAACGCTGTAGACAAACAGCTCCACCATACTTTTTACATGAACTCAACAATATGAACAAACAATAGTTTTCTACAATTGACTCACAAATGACAATCATATGCTTTGTGCGCTCCTGAAGAAGGTGGATGGAGAAATAAGGTACCCTCCTTCATTCTTTCAATGAGGCTGTAAGGTTACTTTAGTTCTTTGTGTGTGCTAAAAACTAATAACATTTAAAGTATCCCTAATTTTTAATCTGACCCCATCGTTTCACCAACATGATTTAACATTTGACCCAATCTGAATAATTAGCCTAGGTTCACACCAGTGCTGTTGCACAATAATGCATTAATTGTTTTATTTTTGTAGCAGGTTTTTATGTGTTTTTCATGTGTTTTTATGTTTTATGAATTTTTTTTTGTTGGAGGAGAATGATTTTAATGCCGTGTACACCTGATCGGGATTTTGGTCGGAAAAAGATATGATGGCTTTTCCAACTGGATTCTGCTCAAGCTTGCCTTGCATACACACGGTCACACAAAAGTTCCTTGAACTTTCAACCGTCAAGAACGCGGTGACGTACAACACTACGAAGACCCGAGAAAATGAAGTTCAATGCTTCCGAGCATGCACTTTTTCCGACCGGAAAATTGAGAACATGCTCTCAATCTTTTGCTGGCTGGAATTCGGCCAGCAAAAGTCCGATGGATCATACACACGGTCGCCTTTTTGTGACCAAAAGCTCTCATCGGTCTTTTGCTGGCCAAATTTCTGATCGTGTGTACGCGGCATTAGGTTGCATTCACACTATAGCATTTTGAATCGCGGGCAGATTTGCCACGAATGTGCCCACGATTTGACAGCGCCGATGTGTGAATGACAAATCACGGGGCTCGCATTTGAGATGCCATTCATTTGAATGACACATATATATATATATATATATATATATATATATATATATATATACGATAATTCGTGCTGCAATCATGGCAATCCACATCGCAGGAAGCATGTCACCCAAAAAAAAAGTCCAGGAGCTACTTTAGGGTGACATGCTTCCTTCAATGCGGATTGCCGCGATTGCAGTGCAAAATTATCGTGTGACAATCGCGGCAGACCCGCACTGCGATTTGAGATATTTTTCAAATGAATGGCATCTCATATGCGAGTCCCGCGATTTGTCATTCATAAATCGGCGCTGTCAAATCGTGGGCACATTCGCGGCAAATCTGCCCACGATTCAAAGTGCTGTAGTGTGAATGCAGCCTTAAAGAGTATGTAAACCCAACCTCTCATATTCCTGATATGTGTCTGCTGTACCATGTACATATATGTAAAGGTATCCTGTTCTCTTTATATGGCTTCCTTTGTGTGAAATCCCTTGTGTTCCTGCCAGTCCCTCTGCTTTCCTACTACAAACTGACCACACTAAGCAGGAGAACACACATGGTCAGTTCTCTAGCTGTGCTGGGAACACATTGTGCTCTCCTCCAATGGTCAGACTTGTCCTGACACCCCCCTGCACAACCTTTCACTGGGAAGATCATTGTAATGCTGTTTCTCCTCCCCTAGCTCTCTGCTCTGAGCTCCTTATGCAGCTGAGAACAGAGGGAACATGATCACTTATAAAAAAGGGGGAAAACTTATTTATAAAGTTTTTTTATATCTATAAACAAATGTTTTGCCTTTCATTTCTGTTTTAAACTGAATTCGTTGTTTAACAAAGTGATCGCTTACATATACTTTAAGCTCAAAACCCTGACAAAAATGCACCACAAATATTGATTTTTCATGCACTCCCAGTGAAGTCTATGGGGCCAAAAACACAGTATGCTGCACAAGAAAAACAGCACCTGCACCTTTTCAAAAATTGCGCTGTATAACGCTGCAGTGATGTAAATAGACACCATAGAGAATAATGTAAATTTCGATGTTGTGTATTGCAGTGTGATAGCACCTGCACAAGTTAATAGGGCCTTGGTCCTAATTGTCACCTAAATTTGAAAAAAATGTCTTTACCTTTTCTTTTTCCTACAGCTGGACTTCACGCAAGCTGTTAAATATAGAGTTTAACCCCTTCCCGCCGACCGTACGCAGATATGCGTACTCGGCTTTCCGGGGTTATACCGGGATGATGCCCGCAGCTGTACCGTTGTTTACAGCGGGCGATCGGCTGCCCGAGTATAACAACCGATGCGGCTAAAAGCCGCTCGGCTGTTATACTGGAGGAGCGGGAGGGGACATCCCCCCCCTCCCGCCGATCTTACCGGGCCTCCCGTGCGATCGGGAGGCCCGGTGTCCGATCGGCTGCCTTCGGCGGCTGGGGGCGGGCTGGAACAAAGCTGTGGGCGGCTTCGTTCCAGCCTTCTCATTGTAAACGCGGAAGCGACGTCATGATGTCCTTTCCCGTTTACTCGGCTGCCAATGGCGCCGGTTTTAAAAAAATAAACAGTATTCAGAATCACCGTTTTCGGCGATCTGAATACTTTGAAGTGCAGAGGAGGGATCGGGGGTCTTTTAGACCCCCGATCCCTCCATAAAGAGTACCTGTCACCACCTATTACTGTCACAAGGGATGTTTACATTCCTTGTGACAGCAATAAAAGTAAAAAAAAATTTTTTTTTTTTAAACACAATTTATAAAGTATAAAAATAAATAAAATAAAAATTTTTTTAAAGTGCCCCCCGTCCCCGGGAGCTCGCGCAGCGAAGAAAACGCATACGGAAGTTGCGCCTGCATATGTAAACAGTGTTCAAATCACACATGTGAGGTATCGCCGCGATCGTCAGAGCGAGAGCAATAATTCTAGCCCTAGACTTCCTCTGTAACTCAAACCTGGTAACCGTAAAAAAATTTAAAGCGTCGCCTATGGAAATTCATAGGTATCGTAGTTTGTCGCCATTCCATGAGTGCGTGCAATTATAAAGGGTGACATGTTTGGTATCTATTTAGTCGGCGTAACATCATCTTTCATATTATACAAAAAAATTGGGGTAACTTTACTGTTTGGATTTTTTAAAATTCATGAAAGTGTCCCTTTTCCAAAAATTTGCGTTTAAAAAATACTGTGTGATATAAACTATTGCAACAATCTCCATTTTATTCTCTAGATTCTCTGCTAAAAAATATATATATATAATGTTTGGGAACTCTAAGTAATTTTCTAGCAAAAAATACGGATTTTAACTTGTAAACACCAAATTTCAAAAATAGGCTTAGTCATGAAAGGGTTAAAGCAGTGGCGGCTGCTGCTAAAAATGTTTGGGGGGGGCGCAAACAAACTGAAAAATACTGAACCCCCCCCCCATCAATTGCAGCCTTACTGTGCCCATCAATTGCAGCCTCACTGTGCCCATAAAATGCAGCCATTGTGCATATCATATGCAGCCACGGTGCCCATCATATGCAGCTGCTTGGTCCCATCATATGCAGCCACTTGTGCCCATCATATGCAGCCACTTGTGCCCATCAAATGCAGCCACTTGTGCCCATCATATGCAGCCACTTGTGCCCATCAAACGCAGCCACTTGTGCCCATCAAATGCAGCCACTTGTGCCCATCATATGCAGCCATTTGTGCCCATCAAATGCAGCCACTTGTGCCTGTCAAATGCAGCCACTTGTGCCCATCATATGCAGCCACTTGTGCCCATTATATGCAGCCATTGTGCCCATCATATGCAGCCATTGTGCCCATCAAACGCAGCCACTTGTGCCCATCATATGCAGCCACTTGTGCCCATCAAATGCAGCCACTTGTGCCCATCAAATGCAGCCACTTTTGCCCATCATATGCAGCCACTTGTGCCCATCAATTGCCGCCACTGTGCCCATCAAGTGCTCCCACTGTGCCCCATCAAACGCAGCCACTGTGCCATATCAAATGCTGCCAGTGTGCCCCCCGCCAGCCGCCGTCTGCAATAACCTTAAGGGGTTATTCTTCCACATTGTGTAAAAAGACTGTCTTCTCTGATCCTCCCCTTCTTTGACTGTCCCCAATCCATTTGCTGATAGTACAGAGTATATTAGTAGAGAGCTATTTTTTTTTGGGGAGGGGGCGTGCATATGATCAGCACAGGGCCAATCAGCACTGTCCAGACAGAGGGTCAGGGGTCATGCAACCTCATAGGACAGTCAAATGAGAATGAAAACTCCTCCTACAAGCTTTAACCAGTGCTCAGCTGGACACTGATAGAAGTCACAAGACTGCTATATACTGCTGATGAGAAAAGGTAGTTAGCAATTTATATCTACTATAATAATTGCATTTCCATGTTCTGTGTACTGTGGGAGACCAGATATATTGAATGCAGGGTCCTGGGTTTAGTAACACTTTAAACCTGGCCTTGCAGTAAAATGGAAGATCAGCTCAATCTGACCAGCTCCCCCCCCCCCCCCCCCTTTACAAATACTGTTAGTATGTGTAAAATGTACCCGTAGAAACATTAGACGTTATACTTACCCTACCCCCATCTTCTACATTGCAGACATCATGTCAGCATCTTTCCAGGAAGATTCCTGGGGAATGCAGGGCAGCCCCAATTTCACGAGAACATACATTCAGTCCATTGAAAGAGGGCCTTCTTGCAAGATTTTAACTGCTCTGTATTCCCTAGGATTAAGTCAGAAGGATAGTGTCCTCACCTTCACCTAGATGCCGTGGGAGGAAGACAGAAGTGAGGTAAGTGTAAACCCCTACATTTTACCCCTACTAATAGTAGGTGATTAGAGTAGGGAAAAAAAGGGAAGGGGGGCTGACAGTGTGAGTCTTGTTTATACTGCACGATTCTCTTTAAATACTTGTATAGACTGTTTTATAATTCTTTGCAAACCACATCCTCAGTCTGCTAAATGGACAATGAAAATGCAGCAGGAGACTGATGAGTTCATCTCTCTGCTCACTTGCAAAAACAGAAAAGAGTGGGAACAAGGGGACAGTGGCTGATGTTGGCCCAGCAATATCCCCACCCCGGAAAAGACTGGACTATATCGGTACAGATAGACAACAATAAAAATTAATAATTAAAAGGTTTATTACAAAGAAGAAAAATACATGTTGTACTTGTTAAAATTGCAAAAACAGAGGCTCGGGAATGCCCCAGGGACATCTGTAGTTACAGGGTATAGAATGGTCTGGTTCTCGACTAGTTTCGCGGTATTACCGCTTCCTCAGGAGGACCAATCTATGGGATAGATAATAGGAATAATACAAACATAATACAAACATGGTAATGCAGCATGTAAAAACCAACATAACCTAAGAGGTAAATACAAAAATGGCTTACCCTATATTTAGGTGAATGTGTGCGGCACCCAGCTGCCCAAACAAAACACCCCCGCGGCGGACAAGGGGGATTGTACGGCATTCCCTGAAAACAGCAATTAAGGGGTCTAGTATATCAGTGGTTAGGGGCAAAAAAGATTGGCCGTTAGCATAGGGGAGGGAGATAAATAAGGGCAAAAAGAAAAGAAGGGAATAAGAAGGGAGAAAGGAGAGGGGTAGAGATCGGGGAGGAAAAATAGGGGAAGGGATGATTGGGATGGGGGGGGGGAAGGGGAAAAGGGGGTGAGGAAGAAAGGGATGGGAGAGGGGGGGAAAAAAAAGGGGGGGTTAGGGAAGGAGAAGAAGGGGGAAGGGCAAGGCAAGGGGTGGGGAGGGAGGCTAAAGGCTAGAGGGGGAAGGACGGGAAGGGGGACTGGAGGTGGGAAAGGTAGGGGAGGAAAGGACAGATGGAGAGAGTAAGGAAAGAGGAAAGGGGGGGGGGGGGGGGGAAGCAGGGGAGGGGAGAAAAAGGGTAGGAGAGGCGAGGCACAGAAACAAAGAAAAAAAAAAAAAAAAAAAAAGAGAGAAAAAGGGAGGGGTAAAGTACCCACACCCTCGCTAGTGGTATTAAGGCATATGGTGTAACTTACCATGATTATTAGCCCAGGGGGTGATATGGTACCAAACCACATAGAGGCTTCTTGATAACGTAGAGGTCAAATGGCCCATAGGAAGCAAGAGCACCTACTGTGTCCACCGAGAAGGGGATAAGAGGGGGTACATGGCTGTGGGAGCCCAGCGATATGAGGGGATACCCACAGGGTAACATGGAAATCTGTCAATGAAAACGTATCACATATAACATGAGATACAGGATAGTATCCGTATGACGGTATCAATCGTAGATAACGTGAGGTAAAGGATAGTATCCAAGGTAAAAATTGAGGATAAACGTACCCAAAAACTGTCCCCGGTAAGACAGCGGAGGCGTCCCCTTCCATCCAAGCCCCACGTGTGCAGGTCTTCAGTGTGGAGAGTCGCACTGCTCACGCCAAAAGGCCCGAGGGCCCATTAAGTGAGCTCCCCAACCCGGAGACGCCCACGACGCCGCCGTCCAGCGGCGTCTGACGTCGCCATCTGGCGGCGTCTGACGTCGCCAGGTCAGTTTCCCCGCACTGCGCAGGTGCGCGACCAGCGCTACTGCGCAAGCGCGTTCAAGGCGAGCCCGTGGGCGGAGAGCCCTGGGCTCGACGAGAGCAAGCAGGGGATAAACAAAACACGTCATCCCTGCCAGGGGAAACACAAGTCCGCCGCTGAGGGAGGCAAAGGCAGCCACGAACCGCACCAGGCACCAGGGATCGCCAGAACAATAAAATTGACATTTAAACAATAATAAAGGAAATAATAAGTAGGTAAATAATTATGGGTAAAAATAAGTATGAGTGGCAATGTGAATGCCACAATGACAATTACGGTGTTTGGTAAACACAGAGGGAATTGACACTCCATAGACGGCTAAGATTACAAGGGGAACCCATTAACGGAGGCCATTATGTAAGGTGAAAGGGGTAGTGCACAGGGACAGGTAATAGGTAAGTGATAAGGGTGGGGAACCGTAGCCAGGGGTGATCACTGGACTGCGGACACATTATGGATGATAGGAGGTGGGTAAGCAGAACAGATGGAAGAATAGATGAGGTGAAAGGGGTAGTGAAGAATATGGGACAGTGAACTTGGAACAAGTGCACTGTGGGTAAAGTGATGTAGTGAGTATAAGGAATAATGAGGGTGAAGTAGTGTAATGGCAACCCACAGGAGGGAGGCTAATTGAATTCAAATGGAAGTGAAAGGTATCCCAGAGGTGATAAATTTGGGGATCTAATGACATAGGAGGCAGGTATCACCATACAATGTCGTACTCAAAATTATACAAGGATAGTTACAGATGATGCAATAGTATAACAATATGATAAGGTTAATTAAGAGGTTTATCATGGGTAAAAATCAGCTGAGGATTATAAAAGTGGATAACAGAAATAATCGCAGTTGGGCCGGAAAGTTTCCGGTCCATGAAACACATACTCTTAGGTAAAGGCAGTGAGTTGAAGCTGAATAACCCAACTAATGAAGCATAGTAAGGTGCACCTAAAGTCTAAACTTGATATAATAAGATGGCTAGAAGAGTGGCTGTATGGAGATTGTAAGTCTGCCTGATCCGTAGTGGGAGTATCCAGGTGTCTGAACCGTGTAGGAGGGGCAACTGCCAACGTAATCGAAAATAGATACACATGAATGGTAGTAAATTTAAGAGTTAGAGGCACTCAGGGGAGAGAGAAAAGGGGTGTGTTATCCACCCAATGAATATGCACAAATTTTGAGTATAGCCTCATGTAATAGAAAGTAGCAATTGTTTATAGAAACGTACCATCATCCAAATTAATATGCAAAAACAGAAAAGAGTGGGAACAAGGGGACAGTGGCTGATGTTGGCCCAGCAATATCCCCACCCCGGAAAAGACTGGACTATATCGGTACAGATAGACAACAATAAAAATTAATAATTAAAAGGTTTATTACAAAGAAGAAAAATACATGTTGTACTTGTTAAAATTGCAAAACAGAGGCTCGGGAATGCCCCAGGGACATCTGTAGTTACAGGGTATAGAATGGTCTGGTTCTCGACTAGTTTCGCGGTATTACCGCTTCCTCAGGAGGACCAATCTATGGGATAGATAATAGGAATAATACAAACATAATACAAACATGGTAATGCAGCATGTAAAAACCAACATAACCTAAGAGGTAAATACAAAAATGGCTTACCCTATATTAGGTGAATGTGTGCGGCACCCAGCTGCCCAAACAAAACACCCCCGCGGCGGACAAGGGGGATTGTACGGCATTCCCTGAAAACAGCAATTAAGGGGTCTAGTATATCAGTGGTTAGGGGCAAAAAAGATTGGCCGTTAGCATAGGGGAGGGAGATAAATAAGGGCAAAAAGAAAAGAAGGGAATAAGAAGGGAGAAAGGAGAGGGGTAGAGATCGGGGAGGAAAAATAGGGGAAGGGATGATTGGGATGGGGGGGGGGGAAGGGGGAAAAGGGGGTGAGGAAGAAAGGGATGGGAGAGGGGGGGGAAAAAAAGGGGGGGGTTAGGGAAGGAGAAGAAGGGGGAAGGGCAAGGCAAGGGGTGGGGAGGGAGGCTAAAGGCTAGAGGGGGAAGGACGGGAAGGGGGACTGGAGGTGGGAAAGGTAGGGGAGGAAAGGACAGATGGAGAGAGTAAGGAAAGAGGAAAGGGGGGGGGGGGGGAAGCAGGGGAGGGGAGAAAAAGGGTAGGAGAGGCGAGGCACAGAAACAAAGAAAAAAAAAAAAAAAAAAAAAAGAGAGAAAAAGGGAGGGGTAAAGTACCCACACCCTCGCTAGTGGTATTAAGGCATATGGTGTAACTTACCATGATTATTAGCCCAGGGGGTGATATGGTACCAAGCCACATAGAGGCTTCTTGATAACGTAGAGGTCAAATGGCCCATAGGAAGCAAGAGCACCTACTGTGTCCACTGAGAAGGGGATAAGAGGGGGTACATGGCTGTGGGAGCCCAGCGATATGAGGGGATACCCACAGGGTAACATGGAAATCTGTCAATGAAAACGTATCACATATAACATGAGATACAGGATAGTATCCGTATGACGGTATCAATCGTAGATAACGTGAGGTAAAGGATAGTATCCAAGGTAAAAATTGAGGATAAACGTACCCAAAAACTGTCCCCGGTAAGACAGCGGAGGCGTCCCTTCCATCCAAGCCCCACGTGTGCAGGTCTTCAGTGTGGAGAGTCGCACTGCTCACGCCAAAAGGCCCGAGGGCCCATTAAGTGAGCTCCCCAACCCGGAGACGCCCACGACGCCGCCGTCCAGCGGCGTCTGACGTCGCCATCTGGCGGCGTCTGACGTCGCCGGGTCAGTTTCCCCGCACTGCGCAGGTGCGCGACCAGCGCTACTGCGCAAGCGCGTTCAAGGCGAGCCCGTGGGCGGAGAGCCCTGGGCTCGACGAGAGCAAGCAGGGGATAAACAAAACACGTCATCCCTGCCAGGGGAAACACAAGTCCGCCGCTGAGGGAGGCAAAGGCAGCCACGAACCGCACCAGGCACCCAGGGATCGCCAGAACAATAAAATTGACATTTAAACAATAATAAAGGAAATAATAAGTAGGTAAATAATTATGGGTAAAAATAAGTATGAGTGGCAATGTGAATGCCACAATGACAATTACGGTGTTTGGTAAACACAGAGGGAATTGACACTCCATAGACGGCTAAGATTACAAGGGGAACCCATTAACGGAGGCCATTATGTAAGGTGAAAGGGGGTAGTGCACAGGGACAGGTAATAGGTAAGTGATAAGGGTGGGGAACCGTAGCCAGGGGTGATCACTGGACTGCGGACACATTATGGATGATAGGAGGTGGGTAAGCAGAACAGATGGAAGAATAGATGAGGTGAAAGGGGTAGTGAAGAATATGGGACAGTGAACTTGGAACAAGTGCACTGTGGGTAAAGTGATGTAGTGAGTATAAGGAATAATGAGGGTGAAGTAGTGTAATGGCAACCCACAGGAGGGAGGCTAATTGAATTCAAATGGAAGTGAAAGGTATCCCAGAGGTGATAAATTTGGGGATCTAATGACATAGGAGGCAGGTATCACCATACAATGTCGTACTCAAAAATTATACAAGGATAGTTACAGATGATGCAATAGTATAACAATATGATAAGGTTAATTAAGAGGTTTATCATGGGTAAAAATCAGCTGAGGATTATAAAAGTGGATAACAGAAATACTTTCTATTACATGAGGCTATACTCAAAATTTGTGCATATTCATTGGGTGATAACACACCCCTTTTCTCTCTCCCCTGAGTGCCTCTAACTCTTAAATTTACTACCATTCATGTGTATCTATTTTCGATTACGTTGGCAGTTGCCCCTCCTACACGGTTCAGACACCTGGATACTCCCACTACGGATCAGGCAGACTTACAATCTCCATACAGCCACTCTTCTAGCCATCTTATTATATCAAGTTTAGACTTTAGGTGCACCTTACTATGCTTCATTAGTTGGGTTATTCAGCTTCAACTCACTGCCTTTACCTAAGAGTATGTGTTTCATGGACCGGAAACTTTCCGGCCCAACTGCGATTATTTCTGTTATCCACTTTTATAATCCTCAGCTGATTTTTACCCATGATAAACCTCTTAATTAACCTTATCATATTGTTATACTATTGCATCATCTGTAACTATCCTTGTATAATTTTTGAGTACGACATTGTATGGTGATACCTGCCTCCTATGTCATTAGATCCCCAAATTTATCACCTCTGGATACCTTTCACTTCCATTTGAATTCAATTAGCCTCCCTCCTGTGGGTTGCCATTACACTACTTCACCCTCATTATTCCTTATACTCACTACATCACTTTACCCACAGTGCACTTGTTCCAAGTTCACTGTCCCATATTCTTCACTACCCCTTTCACCTCATCTATTCTTCCATCTGTTCTGCTTACCCACCTCCTATCATCCATAATGTGTCCGCAGTCCAGTGATCACCCTGGCTACGGTTCCCCACCCTTATCACTTACCTATTACCTGTCCCTGTGCACTACCCCTTTCACCTTACATAATGGCCTCCGTTAATGGGTTCCCCTTGTAATCTTAGCCGTCTATGGAGTGTCAATTCCCTCTGTGTTTACCAAACACCGTAA